>NC_069125.1:25806094-25948594 GCF_026914265.1 Mya arenaria
CAAGGTCATAATCACCATCCATTACATATTCAATCCTTGAACTATCTCTAAATGTACGCGTTTTACCATTTCTATTATCATTATCTTTTTTATCAATATAAATATATAGATATATATGAATAAGGTTTCTAGAACTATTCTTACCTCATCCAGTCCCGCTATGAGCCATCGCCTCAATGGGGGGGGGGGGGACATCAGAAGCCAACTCCACTGCCAGGGGCATCTCTTCGGGTGGATGGATGTACCCTTCCGGTACATTGGACGCTGAAACATTTGAACAGAAGCAGCACCATATGTGCCTATATAAAGTTTATATTTAAATTAATCAAGTACAATAACAATAAAACAAACAAAATATTAAACAAATGAATAGAAGTGCTTATAAACTTATATTATCCAAAGAATGAAATATCAGGTTTTCTTAATTTTCTCAATTGCTGAATACATAAATAATACATTCATGTAAAAAATGAAGACTCGTCCAATATTCAATTCTATATTTATTGTAATACACCAAAACTAAAAAACATTTTCTACTACACGGGTTCGGTTAAAGAGATCTTGGGAACAATGCTGGTGCCTTTTAACATGTTCACTGTAAGATTCAAAAACCAACAGAAAATGCCTATTCATTATGTGTATTTCTTAAAAATAAAAGAAAATTTGACTTATTGATGAAACACATTTTCGGACTTTCAACAAATTCTAGAAAAGTGAGCAAATTAAACATAACTTTTTTTATGGTGTTGTCCACAGAAGCAGAGGAAGCGAACTCCACTGCTAGTAAAGCTGCATCCCGCCAACCTGAGAAAATCAGATTAATAACTTTAAATGGGCAAAACTTGAAAAGTATAAACGAATCGATTCATCAGCCTTTTTTGCAATGTGAATATCTAAAATGCCAAAGTTAGCATTAATCTTTTCTTCTCTTCTTCTTCTTCTTCTTCTCTTCTTCTTCTTCTTCTTCTTCTTCTTCTTCTTCTTCTTCTTCTTCTTCTTCTTCACATCCCCTCTTCATTAACATCGTCTTCACCTGTCATAATCTTCAGCTGTCATAATCTTCAGCTGTCATAATCATCCTCTTCGTCACTCCTCATTCATCATCATCATCATCATCATCATCATCATCATCATCATCATCAATCATCATCATCATCATCATCATCATCATTATCAGCAGTAGCATCATTATCAGCAGCAGCAGCAGCAGCAGCTGTCATAATCATCCTCTTTGTCATCATCATCATCATCATCATCATCATCATCATCATCATCATCATCATCATCATCATCATTTTCAGCAGTATCATCATTATCAACAGCAGTAACAGCAGCAACAGCAGCAGCAGAAGAAGTAGCACCATTATCATCATCAGCAGCAGCACCACCACCACCACAACCACCAGTAGCAGAAGCATTCTTGTGTTTCATCCTCATCTTCATCCATATCCTCACCCGCCTCCTCATCTTTATTCTCCGAATGCAAGGTCATAATCACCATCCATTACATATTCAATCCTTGAACTATCTCTAAATGTACGCGTTTTACCCATTTCTATTATCATTATCTTTTTTATCAATATAAATATATAGATATATATGAATAAGGTTTCTAGAACTATTCTTACCTCATCCAGTCCCGCTATGAGCCATCGCCTCAATGGTGGAGGGGGGGAGGACATCAGAAGCCAACTCCACTGCCAGGGGCATCTCTTCGGGTGGATGGATGTACCCTTCCGGTACATTGGACGCTGAAACATTTGAACAGAAGCAGCACCATATGTGCCTATATAAAGTTTATATTTAAATAAATCAAGTACAATAACAATAAAACAAACAAATATTAAACAAATGAATAGAAGTGCTTATAAACTTATATTATCCAAAAGAATGAAATATCAGGTTTTCTTAATTTTCTCAATTTGCTGAATACATAAATAATAACATTCAATGTAAAAAAATGAAGACTCGTCCAATATTCAATTCTATATTTATTGTAATACACCAAAACTAAATAAACATTTTCTACTACACGGGTTCGGTTAAAGAGATCTTGGGAACAATGCTGGTGCCTTTTAACATGTTCACTGTAAGATTTCAAAAACCAACAGAAAATGCCTATTCATTTATGTGTATTTCTTAAAAATAAAAGAAAATTTGACTTATTGATTGAAACACATTTTCGGACTTTCAACAAATTCTAGAAAAGTGAGCAAAATTAAACATAACTTTTTTTATGGTGTTGTCCACAGAAGCAGAGGAAGCGAACTCCACTGCTAGTAAAGCTGCATCCCGCCAACCTGAGAAAATCAGATTAATAACTTTAAATGGGCAAAACTTGAAAAGTATAAACGAATCGATTCATCAGCCTTTTTTGCAATGTGAATATCTAAAATGCCAAAGTTAGCATTAATCTTCTTCTTCTTCTTCTTCTTCTTCTTCTTCTTCTTCTTCTTCTTCTTCTTCTTCTTCTTCTTCTTCTTCTTCTTCACATCCCCTCTTCATTAACATCGTCTTCACCTGTCATAATCTTCAGCTGTCATAATCTTCAGCTGTCATAATCATCCTCTTCGTCACTCCTCATTCATCATCATCATCATCATCATCATCATCATCATCATCATCATCATCATCATCATTATCAGCAGTAGCATCATTATCAGCAGCAGCAGCAGCAGCAGCTGTCATAATCATCCTCTTTGTCATCATCATCATCATCATCATCATCATCATCATCATCATCATCATCATCATCATCATCATCATTTTCAGCAGTATCATCATTATCAACAGCAGTAACAGCAGCAACAGCAGCAGCAGAAGAAGTAGCACCATTATCATCATCAGCAGCAGCACCACCACCACCACAACCACCAGTAGCAGAAGCATTCTTGTGTTTCATCCTCATCTTCATCCATATCCTCACCCGCCTCCTCATCTTTATTCTCCGAATGCAAGGTCATAATCACCATCCATTACATATTCAATCCTTGAACTATCTCTAAATGTACGCGTTTTACCCATTTCTATTATCATTATCTTTTTATCAATATAAATATATAGATATATATGAATAAGGTTTCTAGAACTATTCTTACCTCATCCAGTCCCGCTATGAGCCATCGCCTCAATGGTGGAGGGGGGGAGGACATCAGAAGCCAACTCCACTGCCAGGGGCATCTCTTCGGGTGGATGGATGTACCCTTCCGGTACATTGGACGCTGAAACATTTGAACAGAAGCAGCACCATATGTGCCTATATAAAGTTTATATTTAAATAAATCAAGTACAATAACAATAAAACAAACAAATATTAAACAAATGAATAGAAGTGCTTATAAACTTATATTATCCAAAAGAATGAAATATCAGGTTTTCTTAATTTTCTCAATTTGCTGAATACATAAATAATAACATTCAATGTAAAAAAATGAAGACTCGTCCAATATTCAATTCTATATTTATTGTAATACACCAAAACTAAATAAACATTTTCTACTACACGGGTTCGGTTAAAGAGATCTTGGGAACAATGCTGGTGCCTTTTAACATGTTCACTGTAAGATTTCAAAAACCAACAGAAAATGCCTATTCATTTATGTGTATTTCTTAAAAATAAAAGAAAATTTGACTTATTGATTGAAACACATTTTCGGACTTTCAACAAATTCTAGAAAAGTGAGCAAAATTAAAACATAACTTTTTTTATGGTGTTGTCCACAGAAGCAGAGGAAGCGAACTCCACTGCTAGTAAAGCTGCATCCCGCCAACCTGAGAAAATCAGATTAATAACTTTAAATGGGCAAAACTTGAAAAGTATAAACGAATCGATTCATCAGCCTTTTTTGCAATGTGAATATCTAAAATGCCAAAGTTAGCATTAATCTTCTTCTTCTTCTTCTTCTTCTTCTTCTTCTTCTTCTTCTTCTTCTTCTTCTTCTTCTTCTTCTTCACATCCCTCTTCATTAACATCGTCTTCACCTGTCATAATCTTCAGCTGTCATAATCTTCAGCTGTCATAATCATCCTCTTCGTCACTCCTCATTCATCATCATCATCATCATCATCATCATCATCATCATCATCATCATCATTATCAGCAGTAGCATCATTATCAGCAGCAGCAGCAGCAGCAGCTGTCATAATCATCCTCTTTGTCATCATCATCATCATCATCATCATCATCATCATCATCATCATCATCATCATCATCATCATTTTCAGCAGTATCATCATTATCAACAGCAGTAACAGCAGCAACAGCAGCAGCAGAAGAAGTAGCACCATTATCATCATCAGCAGCAGCACCACCACCACCACAACCACCAGTAGCAGAAGCATTCTTGTGTTTCATCCTCATCTTCATCCATATCCTCACCCGCCTCCTCATCTTTATTCTCCGAATGCAAGGTCATAATCACCATCCATTACATATTCAATCCTTGAACTATCTCTAAATGTACGCGTTTTACCCATTTCTATTATCATTATCTTTTTTATCAATATAAATATATAGATATATATGAATAAGGTTTCTAGAACTATTCTTACCTCATCCAGTCCCGCTATGAGCCATCGCCTCAATGGTGGAGGGGGGGAGGACATCAGAAGCCAACTCCACTGCCAGGGGCATCTCTTCGGGTGGATGGATGTACCCTTCCGGTACATTGGACGCTGAAACATTTGAACAGAAGCAGCACCATATGTGCCTATATAAAGTTTATATTTAAATAAATCAAGTACAATAACAATAAAACAAACAAATATTAAACAAATGAATAGAAGTGCTTATAAACTTATATTATCCAAAAGAATGAAATATCAGGTTTTCTTAATTTTCTCAATTTGCTGAATACATAAATAATAACATTCAATGTAAAAAAATGAAGACTCGTCCAATATTCAATTCTATATTTATTGTAATACACCAAAACTAAATAAACATTTTCTACTACACGGGTTCGGTTAAAGAGATCTTGGGAACAATGCTGGTGCCTTTTTAACATGTTCACTGTAAGATTTCAAAAACCAACAGAAAATGCCTATTCATTTATGTGTATTTCTTAAAAATAAAAGAAAATTTGACTTATTGATTGAAACACATTTTCGGACTTTCAACAAATTCTAGAAAAGTGAGCAAAATTAAACATAACTTTTTTTATGGTGTTGTCCACAGAAGCAGAGGAAGCGAACTCCACTGCTAGTAAAGCTGCATCCCGCCAACCTGAGAAAATCAGATTAATAACTTTAAATGGGCAAAACTTGAAAAGTATAAACGAATCGATTCATCAGCCTTTTTTGCAATGTGAATATCTAAAATGCCAAAGTTAGCATTAATCTTCTTCTTCTTCTTCTTCTTCTTCTTCTTCTTCTTCTTCTTCTTCTTCTTCTTCTTCTTCTTCTTCTTCTTCTTCACATACCCTCTTCATTAACATCGTCTTCACCTGTCATAATCTTCAGCTGTCATAATCTTCAGCTGTCATAATCATCCTCTTCGTCACTCCTCATTCATCATCATCATCATCATCATCATCATCATCATCATCATCATCATCATCATTATCAGCAGTAGCATCATTATCAGCAGCAGCAGCAGCAGCAGCTGTCATAATCATCCTCTTTGTCATCATCATCATCATCATCATCATCATCATCATCATCATCATCATCATCATCATCATCATCATCATTTTCAGCAGTATCATCATTATCAACAGCAGTAACAGCAGCAACAGCAGCAGCAGAAGAAGTAGCACCATTATCATCATCAGCAGCAGCACCACCACCACCACAACCACCAGTAGCAGAAGCATTCTTGTGTTTCATCCTCATCTTCATCCATATCCTCACCCGCCTCCTCATCTTTATTCTCCGAATGCAAGGTCATAATCACCATCCATTACATATTCAATCCTTGAACTATCTCTAAATGTACGCGTTTTACCCATTTCTATTATCATTATCTTTTTTATCAATATAAATATATAGATATATATGAATAAGGTTTCTAGAACTATTCTTACCTCATCCAGTCCCGCTATGAGCCATCGCCTCAATGGTGGAGGGGGGGAGGACATCAGAAGCCAACTCCACTGCCAGGGGCATCTCTTCGGGTGGATGGATGTACCCTTCCGGTACATTGGACGCTGA
Source organism: Mya arenaria (assembly GCF_026914265.1). Taxonomy (NCBI): domain Eukaryota; kingdom Metazoa; phylum Mollusca; class Bivalvia; order Myida; family Myidae; genus Mya; species Mya arenaria. The sequence continues at coordinate 25,812,245 of NC_069125.1, forward strand.
AACATTTGAACAGAAGCAGCACCATATGTGCCTATATAAAGTTTATATTTAAATAAATCAAGTACAATAGCAATAAAACAAACAAATATTAAACAAATGAATAGAAGTGCTTATAAACTTATATTATCCAAAAGAATGAAATATCAGGTTTTCTTAATTTTCTCAATTTGCTGAATACATAAATAATAACATTCAATGTAAAAAAATGAAGACTCGTCCAATATTCAATTCTATATTTATTGTAATACACCAAAACTAAATAAACATTTTCTACTACACGGGTTCGGTTAAAGAGATCTTGGGAACAATGCTGGTGCCTTTTAACATGTTCACTGTAAGATTTCAAAAACCAACAGAAAATGCCTATTCATTTATGTGTATTTCTTAAAAATAAAAGAAAATTTGACTTATTGATTGAAACACATTTCGGACTTTCAACAAATTCTAGAAAAGTGAGCAAAATTAAACATAACTTTTTTTATGGTGTTGTCCACAGAAGCAGAGGAAGCGAACTCCACTGCTAGTAAAGCTGCATCCCGCCAACCTGAGAAAATCAGATTAATAACTTTAAATGGGCAAAACTTGAAAAGTATAAACGAATCGATTCATCAGCCTTTTTGCAATGTGAATATCTAAAATGCCAAAGTTAGCATTAATCTTCTTCTTCTTCTTCTTCTTCTTCTTCTTCTTCTTCTTCTTCTTCTTCTTCTTCTTCTTCTTCTTCTTCTTCTTCTTCTTCTTCACATCCCCTCTTCATTAACATCGTCTTCACCTGTCATAATCTTCAGCTGTCATAATCTTCAGCTGTCATAATCATCCTCTTCGTCACTCCTCATTCATCATCATCATCATCATCATCATCAATCATCATCATCATCATCATCATCATCATTATCATTATCAGCAGTAGCATCATTATCAGCAGCAGCAGCAGCAGCTGTCATAATCATCCTCTTTGTCATCATCATCATCATCATCATCATCATCATCATCATCATCATCATCATCATCATTTTCAGCAGTATCATCATTATCAACAGCAGTAACAGCAGCAACAGCAGCAGCAGAAGAAGTAGCACCATTATCATCATCAGCAGCAGCACCACCACCACCACAACCACCAGTAGCAGAAGCATTCTTGTGTTTCATCCTCATCTTCATCCATTATCCTCACCCGCCTCCTCATCTTTATTCTCCGAATGCAAGGTCATAATCACCATCCATTACATATTCAATCCTTGAACTATCTCTAAATGTACGCGTTTTTACCCATTTCTATTATCATTATCTTTTTTATCAATATAAATATATAGATATATATGAATAAGGTTTCTAGAACTATTCTTACCTCATCCAGTCCCGCTATGAGCCATCGCCTCAATGGTGGAGGGGGGGAGGACATCAGAAGCCAACTCCACTGCCAGGGGCATCTCTTCGGGTGGATGGATGTACCCTTCCGGTACATTGGACGCTGAAACATTTGAACAGAAGCAGCACCATATGTGCCTATATAAAGTTTATATTTAAATAAATCAAGTACAATAACAATAAAACAAACAAATATTAAACAAATGAATAGAAGTGCTTATAAACTTATATTATCCAAAAGAATGAAATATCAGGTTTTCTTAATTTTCTCAATTTGCTGAATACATAAATAATAACATTCAATGTAAAAAAATGAAGACTCGTCCAATATTCAATTCTATATTTATTGTAATACACCAAAACTAAATAAACATTTTCTACTACACGGGTTCGGTTAAAGAGATCTTGGGAACAATGCTGGTGCCTTTTAACATGTTCACTGTAAGATTTCAAAAACCAACAGAAAATGCCTATTCATTTATGTGTATTTCTTAAAAATAAAAGAAAATTTGACTTATTGATTGAAACACATTTTCGGACTTTCAACAAATTCTAGAAAAGTGAGCAAAATTAAACATAACTTTTTTTATGGTGTTGTCCACAGAAGCAGAGGAAGCGAACTCCACTGCTAGTAAAGCTGCATCCCGCCAACCTGAGAAAATCAGATTAATAACTTTAAATGGGCAAAACTTGAAAAGTATAAACGAATCGATTCATCAGCCTTTTTTGCAATGTGAATATCTAAAATGCCAAAGTTAGCATTAATCTTCTTCTTCTTCTTCTTCTTCTTCTTCTTCTTCTTCTTCTTCTTCTTCTTCTTCTTCTTCTTCTTCTTCTTCTTCTTCACATCCCCTCTTCATTAACATCGTCTTCACCTGTCATAATCTTCAGCTGTCATAATCTTCAGCTGTCATAATCATCCTCTTCGTCACTCCTCATTCATCATCATCATCATCATCATCATCATCATCATCATCATCATCATCATCATCATCATCATCATCATTATCAGCAGTAGCATCATTATCAGCAGCAGCAGCAGCAGCAGCTGTCATAATCATCCTCTTGTCATCATCATCATCATCATCATCATCATCATCATCATCATCATCATCATCATCATCATCATCATCATTTTCAGCAGTATCATCATTATCAACAGCAGTAACAGCAGCAACAGCAGCAGCAGAAGAAGTAGCACCATTATCATCATCAGCAGCAGCACCACCACCACCACAACCACCAGTAGCAGAAGCATTCTTGTGTTTCATCCTCATCTTCATCCATATCCTCACCCGCCTCCTCATCTTTATTCTCCGAATGCAAGGTCATAATCACCATCCATTACATATTCAATCCTTGAACTATCTCTAAATGTACGCGTTTTACCCATTTCTATTATCATTATCTTTTTTATCAATATAAATATATAGATATATATGAATAAGGTTTCTAGAACTATTCTTACCTCATCCAGTCCCGCTATGAGCCATCGCCTCAATGGTGGAGGGGGGGAGGACATCAGAAGCCAACTCCACTGCCAGGGGCATCTCTTCGGGTGGATGGATGTACCCTTCCGGTACATTGGACGCTGAAACATTTGAACAGAAGCAGCACCATATGTGCCTATATAAAGTTTATATTTAAATAAATCAAGTACAATAACAATAAAACAAACAAATATTAAACAAATGAATAGAAGTGCTTATAAACTTATATTATCCAAAAGAATGAAATATCAGGTTTTCTTAATTTTCTCAATTGCTGAATACATAAATAATAACATTCAATGTAAAAAAATGAAGACTCGTCCAATATTCAATTCTATATTTATTGTAATACACCAAAACTAAATAAACATTTTCTACTACACGGGTTCGGTTAAAGAGATCTTGGGAACAATGCTGGTGCCTTTTAACATGTTCACTGTAAGATTTCAAAAACCAACAGAAAATGCCTATTCATTTATGTGTATTTCTTAAAAATAAAAGAAAATTTGACTTATTGATTGAAACACATTTTCGGACTTTCAACAAATTCTAGAAAAGTGAGCAAAATTAAACATAACTTTTTTTATGGTGTTGTCCACAGAAGCAGAGGAAGCGAACTCCACTGCTAGTAAAGCTGCATCCCGCCAACCTGAGAAAATCAGATTAATAACTTTAAATGGGCAAAACTTGAAAAGTATAAACGAATCGATTCATCAGCCTTTTTTGCAATGTGAATATCTAAAATGCCAAAGTTAGCATTAATCTTCTTCTTCTTCTTCTTCTTCTTCTTCTTCTTCTTCTTCTTCTTCTTCTTCTTCTTCTTCTTCTTCTTCTTCACATCCCCTCTTCATTAACATCGTCTTCACCTGTCATAATCTTCAGCTGTCATAATCTTCAGCTGTCATAATCATCCTCTTCGTCACTCCTCATTCATCATCATCATCATCATCATCATCATCATCATCATCATCATCATCATCATCATCATTATCAGCAGTAGCATCATTATCAGCAGCAGCAGCAGCAGCAGCTGTCATAATCATCCTCTTTGTCATCATCATCATCATCATCATCATCATCATCATCATCATCATCATCATCATCATCATCATCATTTTCAGCAGTATCATCATTATCAACAGCAGTAACAGCAGCAACAGCAGCAGCAGAAGAAGTAGCACCATTATCATCATCAGCAGCAGCACCACCACCACCACAACCACCAGTAGCAGAAGCATTCTTGTGTTTCATCCTCATCTTCATCCATATCCTCACCCGCCTCCTCATCTTTATTCTCCGAATGCAAGGTCATAATCACCATCCATTACATATTCAATCCTTGAACTATCTCTAAATGTACGCGTTTTACCCATTTCTATTATCATTATCTTTTTTATCAATATAAATATATAGATATATATGAATAAGGTTTCTAGAACTATTCTTACCTCATCCAGTCCCGCTATGAGCCATCGCCTCAATGGTGGAGGGGGGGAGGACATCAGAAGCCAACTCCACTGCCAGGGGCATCTCTTCGGGTGGATGGATGTACCCTTCCGGTACATTGGACGCTGAAACATTTGAACAGAAGCAGCACCATATGTGCCTATATAAAGTTTATATTTAAATAAATCAAGTACAATAACAATAAAACAAACAAATATTAAACAAATGAATAGAAGTGCTTATAAACTTATATTATCCAAAAGAATGAAATATCAGGTTTTCTTAATTTTCTCAATTTGCTGAATACATAAATAATAACATTCAATGTAAAAAAATGAAGACTCGTCCAATATTCAATTCTATATTTATTGTAATACACCAAAACTAAATAAACATTTTCTACTACACGGGTTCGGTTAAAGAGATCTTGGGAACAATGCTGGTGCCTTTTAACATGTTCACTGTAAGATTTCAAAAACCAACAGAAAATGCCTATTCATTTATGTGTATTTCTTAAAAATAAAAGAAAATTTGACTTATTGATTGAAACACATTTTCGGACTTTCAACAAATTCTAGAAAAGTGAGCAAAATTAAACATAACTTTTTTTATGGTGTTGTCCACAGAAGCAGAGGAAGCGAACTCCACTGCTAGTAAAGCTGCATCCCGCCAACCTGAGAAAATCAGATTAATAACTTTAAATGGGCAAAACTTGAAAAGTATAAACGAATCGATTCATCAGCCTTTTTTGCAATGTGAATATCTAAAATGCCAAAGTTAGCATTAATCTTCTTCTTCTTCTTCTTCTTCTTCTTCTTCTTCTTCTTCTTCTTCTTCTTCTTCTTCTTCTTCTTCTTCACATCCCCTCTTCATTAACATCGTCTTCACCTGTCATAATCTTCAGCTGTCATAATCTTCAGCTGTCATAATCATCCTCTTCGTCACTCCTCATTCATCATCATCATCATCATCATCATCATCATCATCATCATCATCATCATCATCATCATCATCATCATCATCATCAGCAGTAGCATCATTATCAGCAGCAGCAGCAGCAGCAGCTGTCATAATCATCCTCTTTGTCATCATCATCATCATCATCATCATCATCATCATCATCATCATCATCATCATCATCATCATCATCATTTTCAGCAGTATCATCATTATCAACAGCAGTAACAGCAGCAACAGCAGCAGCAGAAGAAGTAGCACCATTATCATCATCAGCAGCAGCACCACCACCACCACAACCACCAGTAGCAGAAGCATTCTTGTGTTTCATCCTCATCTTCATCCATATCCTCACCCGCCTCCTCATCTTTATTCTCCGAATGCAAGGTCATAATCACCATCCATTACATATTCAATCCTTGAACTATCTCTAAATGTACGCGTTTTACCCATTTCTATTATCATTATCTTTTTTATCAATATAAATATATAGATATATATGAATAAGGTTTCTAGAACTATTCTTACCTCATCCAGTCCCGCTATGAGCCATCGCCTCAATGGTGGAGGGGGGGAGGACATCAGAAGCCAACTCCACTGCCAGGGGCATCTCTTCGGGTGGATGGATGTACCCTTCCGGTACATTGGACGCTGAAACATTTGAACAGAAGCAGCACCATATGTGCCTATATAAAGTTTATATTTAAATAATCAAGTACAATAACAATAAAACAAACAAATATTAAACAAATGAATAGAAGTGCTTATAAACTTATATTATCCAAAAGAATGAAATATCAGGTTTTCTTAATTTTCTCAATTTGCTGAATACATAAATAATAACATTCAATGTAAAAAAATGAAGACTCGTCCAATATTCAATTCTATATTTATTGTAATACACCAAAACTAAATAAACATTTTCTACTACACGGGTTCGGTTAAAGAGATCTTGGGAACAATGCTGGTGCCTTTTAACATGTTCACTGTAAGATTTCAAAAACCAACAGAAAATGCCTATTCATTTATGTGTATTTCTTAAAAATAAAAGAAAATTTGACTTATTGATTGAAACACATTTTCGGACTTTCAACAAATTCTAGAAAAGTGAGCAAAATTAAACATAACTTTTTTTATGGTGTTGTCCACAGAAGCAGAGGAAGCGAACTCCACTGCTAGTAAAGCTGCATCCCGCCAACCTGAGAAAATCAGATTAATAACTTTAAATGGGCAAAACTTGAAAAGTATAAACGAATCGATTCATCAGCCTTTTTTGCAATGTGAATATCTAAAATGCCAAAGTTAGCATTAATCTTCTTCTTCTTCTTCTTCTTCTTCTTCTTCTTCTTCTTCTTCTTCTTCTTCTTCTTCTTCTTCTTCTTCTTCTTCTTCTTCTTCTTCACATCCCCTCTTCATTAACATCGTCTTCACCTGTCATAATCTTCAGCTGTCATAATCTTCAGCTGTCATAATCATCCTCTTCGTCACTCCTCATTCATCATCATCATCATCATCATCATCATCATCATCATCATCATCATCATCATCATCATCATCATCATTATCAGCAGTAGCATCATTATCAGCAGCAGCAGCAGCAGCAACTGTCATAATCATCCTCTTTGTCATCATCATCATCATCATCATCATCATCATCATCATCATCATCATCATCATCATCATTTTCAGCAGTATCATCATTATCAACAGCAGTAACAGCAGCAACAGCAGCAGCAGAAGAAGTAGCACCATTATCATCATCAGCAGCAGCACCACCACCACCACAACCACCAGTAGCAGAAGCATTCTTGTGTTTCATCCTCATCTTCATCCATATCCTCACCCGCCTCCTCATCTTTATTCTCCGAATGCAAGGTCATAATCACCATCCATTACATATTCAATCCTTGAACTATCTCTAAATGTACGCGTTTTACCCATTTCTATTATCATTATCTTTTTTATCAATATAAATATATAGATATATATGAATAAGGTTTCTAGAACTATTCTTACCTCATCCAGTCCCGCTATGAGCCATCGCCTCAATGGTGGAGGGGGGGAGGACATCAGAAGCCAACTCCACTGCCAGGGGCATCTCTTCGGGTGGATGGATGTACCCTTCCGGTACATTGGACGCTGAAACATTTGAACAGAAGCAGCACCATATGTGCCTATATAAAGTTTATATTTAAATTAAATCAAGTACAATAACAATAAAACAAACAAATATTAAACAAATGAATAGAAGTGCTTATAAACTTATATTATCCAAAAGAATGAAATATCAGGTTTTCTTAATTTTCTCAATTTGCTGAATACATAAATAATAACATTCAATGTAAAAAAATGAAGACTCGTCCAATATTCAATTCTATATTTATTGTAATACACCAAAACTAAATAAACATTTTCTACTACACGGGTACGGTTAAAGAGATCTTGGGAACAATGCTGGTGCCTTTTAACATGTTCACTGTAAGATTTCAAAAACCAACAGAAAATGCCTATTCATTTATGTGTATTTCTTAAAAATAAAAGAAAATTTGACTTATTGATTGAAACACATTTTCGGACTTTCAACAAATTCTAGAAAAGTGAGCAAAATTAAACATAACTTTTTTTATGGTGTTGTCCACAGAAGCAGAGGAAGCGAACTCCACTGCTAGTAAAGCTGCATCCCGCCAACCTGAGAAAATCAGATTAATAACTTTAAATGGGCAAAACTTGAAAAGTATAAACGAATCGATTCATCAGCCTTTTTTGCAATGTGAATATCTAAAATGCCAAAGTTAGCATTAATCTTCTTCTTCTTCTTCTTCTTCTTCTTCTTCTTCTTCTTCTTCTTCTTCTTCTTCTTCTTCTTCTTCTTCTTCTTCTTCTTCTTCTTCTTCTTCACATCCCCTCTTCATTAACATCGTCTTCACCTGTCATAATCTTCAGCTGTCATAATCTTCAGCTGTCATAATCATCCTCTTCGTCACTCCTCATTCATCATCATCATCATCATCATCATCATCATCATCATCATCATCATCATCATCATCATCATCATCATCATCATTATCAGCAGTAGCATCATTATCAGCAGCAGCAGCAGCAGCAGCTGTCATAATCATCCTCTTTGTCATCATCATCATCATCATCATCATCATCATCATCATCATCATCATCATCATCATCATCATCATCATTTTCAGCAGTATCATCATTATCAACAGCAGTAACAGCAGCAACAGCAGCAGCAGAAGAAGTAGCACCATTATCATCATCAGCAGCAGCACCACCACCACCACAACCACCAGTAGCAGAAGCATTCTTGTGTTTCATCCTCATCTTCATCCATATCCTCACCCGCCTCCTCATCTTTATTCTCCGAATGCAAGGTCATAATCACCATCCATTACATATTCAATCCTTGAACTATCTCTAAATGTACGCGTTTTACCCATTTCTATTATCATTATCTTTTTTATCAATATAAATATATAGATATATATGAATAAGGTTTCTAGAACTATTCTTACCTCATCCAGTCCCGCTATGAGCCATCGCCTCAATGGTGGAGGGGGGGAGGACATCAGAAGCCAACTCCACTGCCAGGGGCATCTCTTCGGGTGGATGGATGTACCCTTCCGGTACATTGGACGCTGAAACATTTGAACAGAAGCAGCACCATATGTGCCTATATAAAGTTTATATTTAAATTAATCAAGTACAATAACAATAAAACAAACAAATATTAAACAAATGAATAGAAGTGCTTATAAACTTATATTATCCAAAAGAATGAAATATCAGGTTTTCTTAATTTTCTCAATTTGCTGAATACATAAATAATAACATTCAATGTAAAAAAATGAAGACTCGTCCAATATTCAATTCTATATTTATTGTAATACACCAAAACTAAATAAACATTTTCTACTACACGGGTTCGGTTAAAGAGATCTTGGGAACAATGCTGGTGCCTTTTAACATGTTCACTGTAAGATTTCAAAAACCAACAGAAAATGCCTATTCATTTATGTGTATTTCTTAAAAATAAAAGAAAATTTGACTTATTGATTGAAACACATTTTCGGACTTTCAACAAATTCTAGAAAAGTGAGCAAAATTAAACATAACTTTTTTTATGGTGTTGTCCACAGAAGCAGAGGAAGCGAACTCCACTGCTAGTAAAGCTGCATCCCGCCAACCTGAGAAAATCAGATTAATAACTTTAAATGGGCAAAACTTGAAAAGTATAAACGAATCGATTCATCAGCCTTTTTTGCAATGTGAATATCTAAAATGCCAAAGTTAGCATTAATCTTCTTCTTCTTCTTCTTCTTCTTCTTCTTCTTCTTCTTCTTCTTCTTCTTCTTCTTCTTCTTCACATCCCCTCTTCATTAACATCGTCTTCACCTGTCATAATCTTCAGCTGTCATAATCTTCAGCTGTCATAATCATCCTCTTCGTCACTCCTCATTCATCATCATCATCATCATCATCATCATCATCATCATCATCATCATCATCATCATCATCATCATCATTATCAGCAGTAGCATCATTATCAGCAGCAGCAGCAGCAGCAGCTGTCATAATCATCCTCTTTGTCATCATCATCATCATCATCATCATCATCATCATCATCATCATCATCATCATCATCATCATCATCATCATTTTCAGCAGTATCATCATTATCAACAGCAGTAACAGCAGCAACAGCAGCAGCAGAAGAAGTAGCACCATTATCATCATCAGCAGCAGCACCACCACCACCACAACCACCAGTAGCAGAAGCATTCTTGTGTTTCATCCTCATCTTCATCCATATCCTCACCCGCCTCCTCATCTTTATTCTCCGAATGCAAGGTCATAATCACCATCCATTACATATTCAATCCTTGAACTATCTCTAAATGTACGCGTTTTACCCATTTCTATTATCATTATCTTTTTTATCAATATAAATATATAGATATATATGAATAAGGTTTCTAGAACTATTCTTACCTCATCCAGTCCCGCTATGAGCCATCGCCTCAATGGTGGAGGGGGGGAGGACATCAGAAGCCAACTCCACTGCCAGGGGCATCTCTTCGGGTGGATGGATGTACCCTTCCGTAACATTGGACGCTGAAACATTTGAACAGAAGCAGCACCATATGTGCCTATATAAAGTTTATATTTAAATTAATCAAGTACAATAACAATAAAACAAACAAATATTAAACAAATGAATAGAAGTGCTTATAAACTTATATTATCCAAAAGAATGAAATATCAGGTTTTCTTAATTTTCTCAATTTGCTGAATACATAAATAATAACATTCAATGTAAAAAAATGAAGACTCGTCCAATATTCAATTCTATATTTATTGTAATACACCAAAACTAAATAAACATTTTCTACTACACGGGTTCGGTTAAAGAGATCTTGGGAACAATGCTGGTGCCTTTTAACATGTTCACTGTAAGATTTCAAAAACCAACAGAAAATGCCTATTCATTTATGTGTATTTCTTAAAAATAAAAGAAAATTTGACTTATTGATTGAAACACATTTTCGGACTTTCAACAAATTCTAGAAAAGTGAGCAAAATTAAACATAACTTTTTTTATGGTGTTGTCCACAGAAGCAGAGGAAGCGAACTCCACTGCTAGTAAAGCTGCATCCCGCCAACCTGAGAAAATCAGATTAATAACTTTAAATGGGCAAAACTTGAAAAGTATAAACGAATCGATTCATCAGCCTTTTTTGCAATGTGAATATCTAAAATGCCAAAGTTAGCATTAATCTTCTTCTTCTTCTTCTTCTTCTTCTTCTTCTTCTTCTTCTTCTTCTTCTTCTTCTTCTTCTTCTTCTTCTTCTTCACATCCCCTCTTCATTAACATCGTCTTCACCTGTCATAATCTTCAGCTGTCATAATCTTCAGCTGTCATAATCATCCTCTTCGTCACTCCTCATTCATCATTCATCATCATCATCATCATCATCATCATCATCATCATCATCATCATCATCAGCAGTAGCATCATTATCAGCAGCAGCAGCAGCAGCAGCAACTGTCATAATCATCCTCTTTGTCATCATCATCATCATCATCATCATCATCATCATCATCATCATCATCATTTTCAGCAGTATCATCATTATCAACAGCAGTAACAGCAGCAACAGCAGCAGCAGAAGAAGTAGCACCATTATCATCATCAGCAGCAGCACCACCACCACCACAACCACCAGTAGCAGAAGCATTCTTGTGTTTCATCCTCATCTTCATCCATATCCTCACCCGCCTCCTCATCTTTATTCTCCGAATGCAAGGTCATAATCACCATCCATTACATATTCAATCCTTGAACTATCTCTAAATGTACGCGTTTTACCCATTTCTATTATCATTATCTTTTTTATCAATATAAATATATAGATATATATGAATAAGGTTTCTAGAACTATTCTTACCTCATCCAGTCCCGCTATGAGCCATCGCCTCAATGGTGGAGGGGGGGAGGACATCAGAAGCCAACTCCACTGCCAGGGGCATCTCTTCGGGTGGATGGATGTACCCTTCCGGTACATTGGACGCTGAAACATTTGAACAGAAGCAGCACCATATGTGCCTATATAAAGTTTATATTTAAATAAATCAAGTACAATAACAATAAAACAAACAAATATTAAACAAATGAATAGAAGTGCTTATAAACTTATATTATCCAAAAGAATGAAATATCAGGTTTTCTCAATTTTCTCAATTTGCTGAATACATAAATAATAACATTCAATGTAAAAAAATGAAGACTCGTCCAATATTCAATTCTATATTTATTGTAATACACCAAAACTAAATAAACATTTTCTACTACACGGGTTCGGTTAAAGAGATCTTGGGAACAATGCTGGTGCCTTTTAACATGTTCACTGTAAGATTTCAAAAACCAACAGAAAATGCCTATTCATTTATGTGTATTTCTTAAAAATAAAAGAAAATTTGACTTATTGATTGAAACACATTTTCGGACTTTCAACAAATTCTAGAAAAGTGAGCAAAATTAAACATAACTTTTTTTATGGTGTTGTCCACAGAAGCAGAGGAAGCGAACTCCACTGCTAGTAAAGCTGCATCCCGCCAACCTGAGAAAATCAGATTAATAACTTTAAATGGGCAAAACTTGAAAAGTATAAACGAATCGATTCATCAGCCTTTTTTGCAATGTGAATATCTAAAATGCCAAAGTTAGCATTAATCTTCTTCTTCTTCTTCTTCTTCTTCTTCTTCTTCTTCTTCTTCTTCTTCTTCTTCTTCTTCTTCTTCTTCACATCCCCTCTTCATTAACATCGTCTTCACCTGTCATAATCTTCAGCTGTCATAATCTTCAGCTGTCATAATCATCCTCTTCGTCACTCCTCATCATCATCATCATCATCATCATCATCATCATCATCATCATCATCATCATCATCATCATCATCATCATTATCAGCAGTAGCATCATTATCAGCAGCAGCAGCAGCAGCAACTGTCATAATCATCCTCTTTGTCATCATCATCATCATCATCATCATCATCATCATCATCATCATCATCATCATCATCATCATCATTTTCAGCAGTATCATCATTATCAACAGCAGTAACAGCAGCAACAGCAGCAGCAGAAGAAGTAGCACCATTATCATCATCAGCAGCAGCACCACCACCACCACAACCACCAGTAGCAGAAGCATTCTTGTGTTTCATCCTCATCTTCATCCATATCCTCACCCGCCTCCTCATCTTTATTCTCCGAATGCAAGGTCATAATCACCATCCATTACATATTCAATCCTTGAACTATCTCTAAATGTACGCGTTTTACCCATTTCTATTATCATTATCTTTTTTATCAATATAAATATATAGATATATATGAATAAGGTTTCTAGAACTATTCTTACCTCATCCAGTCCCGCTATGAGCCATCGCCTCAATGGTGGAGGGGGGGAGGACATCAGAAGCCAACTCCACTGCCAGGGGCATCTCTTCGGGTGGATGGATGTACCCTTCCGGTACATTGGACGCTGAAACATTTGAACAGAAGCAGCACCATATGTGCCTATATAAAGTTTATATTTAAATAAATCAAGTACAATAACAATAAAACAAACAAATATTAAACAAATGAATAGAAGTGCTTATAAACTTATATTATCCAAAAGAATGAAATATCAGGTTTTCTCAATTTTCTCAATTTGCTGAATACATAAATAATAACATTCAATGTAAAAAAATGAAGACTCGTCCAATATTCAATTCTATATTTATTGTAATACACCAAAACTAAATAAACATTTTCTACTACACGGGTTCGGTTAAAGAGATCTTGGGAACAATGCTGGTGCCTTTTAACATGTTCACTGTAAGATTTCAAAAACCAACAGAAAATGCCTATTCATTTATGTGTATTTCTTAAAAATAAAAGAAAATTTGACTTATTGATTGAAACACATTTTCGGACTTTCAACAAATTCTAGAAAAGTGAGCAAAATTAAACATAACTTTTTTATGGTGTTGTCCACAGAAGCAGAGGAAGCGAACTCCACTGCTAGTAAAGCTGCATCCCGCCAACCTGAGAAAATCAGATTAATAACTTTAAATGGGCAAAACTTGAAAAGTATAAACGAATCGATTCATCAGCCTTTTTTGCAATGTGAATATCTAAAATGCCAAAGTTAGCATTAATCTTCTTCTTCTTCTTCTTCTTCTTCTTCTTCTTCTTCTTCTTCACATCCCCTCTTCATTAACATCGTCTTCACCTGTCATAATCTTCAGCTGTCATAATCTTCAGCTGTCATAATCATCCTCTTCGTCACTCCTCATTCATCATCATCATCATCATCATCATCATCATCATCATCATCATCATCATCATTATCAGCAGTAGCATCATTATCAGCAGCAGCAGCAGCAGCAACTGTCATAATCATCCTCTTTGTCATCATCATCATCATCATCATCATCATCATCATCATCATCATCATCATCATCATCATCATCATTTTCAGCAGTATCATCATTATCAACAGCAGTAACAGCAGCAACAGCAGCAGCAGAAGAAGTAGCACCATTATCATCATCAGCAGCAGCACCACCACCACCACAACCACCAGTAGCAGAAGCATTCTTGTGTTTCATCCTCATCTTCATCCATATCCTCACCCGCCTCCTCATCTTTATTCTCCGAATGCAAGGTCATAATCACCATCCATTACATATTCAATCCTTGAACTATCTCTAAATGTACGCGTTTTACCCATTTCTATTATCATTATCTTTTTTATCAATATAAATATATAGATATATATGAATAAGGTTTCTAGAACTATTCTTACCTCATCCAGTCCCGCTATGAGCCATCGCCTCAATGGTGGAGGGGGGGAGGACATCAGAAGCCAACTCCACTGCCAGGGGCATCTCTTCGGGTGGATGGATGTACCCTTCCGGTACATTGGACGCTGAAACATTTGAACAGAAGCAGCACCATATGTGCCTATATAAAGTTTATATTTAAATTAATCAAGTACAATAACAATAAAACAAACAAATATTAAACAAATGAATAGAAGTGCTTATAAACTTATATTATCCAAAAGAATGAAATATCAGGTTTTCTCAATTTTCTCAATTTGCTGAATACATAAATAATAACATTCAATGTAAAAAAATGAAGACTCGTCCAATATTCAATTCTATATTTATTGTAATACACCAAAACTAAATAAACATTTTCTACTACACGGGTTCGGTTAAAGAGATCTTGGGAACAATGCTGGTGCCTTTTAACATGTTCACTGTAAGATTTCAAAAACCAACAGAAAATGCCTATTCATTTATGTGTATTTCTTAAAAATAAAAGAAAATTTGACTTATTGATTGAAACACATTTTCGGACTTTCAACAAATTCTAGAAAAGTGAGCAAAATTAAACATAACTTTTTTTATGGTGTTGTCCACAGAAGCAGAGGAAGCGAACTCCACTGCTAGTAAAGCTGCATCCCGCCAACCTGAGAAAATCAGATTAATAACTTTAAATGGGCAAAACTTGAAAAGTATAAACGAATCGATTCATCAGCCTTTTTTGCAATGTGAATATCTAAAATGCCAAAGTTAGCATTAATCTTCTTCTTCTTCTTCTTCTTCTTCTTCTTCTTCTTCTTCTTCTTCTTCTTCTTCTTCTTCACATCCCCTCTTCATTAACATCGTCTTCACCTGTCATAATCTTCAGCTGTCATAATCTTCAGCTGTCATAATCATCCTCTTCGTCACTCCTCATTCATCATCATCATCATCATCATCATCATCATCATCATCATCATCATCATCATCATCATTATCAGCAGTAGCATCATTATCAGCAGCAGCAGCAGCAGCAACTGTCATAATCATCCTCTTTGTCATCATCATCATCATCATCATCATCATCATCATCATCATCATCATCATCATCATTTTCAGCAGTATCATCATTATCAACAGCAGTAACAGCAGCAACAGCAGCAGCAGAAGAAGTAGCACCATTATCATCATCAGCAGCAGCACCACCACCACCACAACCACCAGTAGCAGAAGCATTCTTGTGTTTCATCCTCATCTTCATCCATATCCTCACCCGCCTCCTCATCTTTATTCTCCGAATGCAAGGTCATAATCACCATCCATTACATATTCAATCCTTGAACTATCTCTAAATGTACGCGTTTTACCCATTTCTATTATCATTATCTTTTTTATCAATATAAATATATAGATATATATGAATAAGGTTTCTAGAACTATTCTTACCTCATCCAGTCCCGCTATGAGCCATCGCCTCAATGGTGGAGGGGGGGAGGACATCAGAAGCCAACTCCACTGCCAGGGGCATCTCTTCGGGTGGATGGATGTACCCTTCCGGTACATTGGACGCTGAAACATTTGAACAGAAGCAGCACCATATGTGCCTATATAAAGTTTATATTTAAATAAATCAAGTACAATAACAATAAAACAAACAAATATTAAACAAATGAATAGAAGTGCTTATAAACTTATATTATCCAAAAGAATGAAATATCAGGTTTTCTCAATTTTCTCAATTTGCTGAATACATAAATAATAACATTCAATGTAAAAAAATGAAGACTCGTCCAATATTCAATTCTATATTTATTGTAATACACCAAAACTAAATAAACATTTTCTACTACACGGGTTCGGTTAAAGAGATCTTGGGAACAATGCTGGTGCCTTTTAACATGTTCACTGTAAGATTTCAAAAACCAACAGAAAATGCCTATTCATTTATGTGTATTTCTTAAAAATAAAAGAAAATTTGACTTATTGATTGAAACACATTTTCGGACTTTCAACAAATTCTAGAAAAGTGAGCAAAATTAAACATAACTTTTTTTATGGTGTTGTCCACAGAAGCAGAGGAAGCGAACTCCACTGCTAGTAAAGCTGCATCCCGCCAACCTGAGAAAATCAGATTAATAACTTTAAATGGGCAAAACTTGAAAAGTATAAACGAATCGATTCATCAGCCTTTTTTGCAATGTGAATATCTAAAATGCCAAAGTTAGCATTAATCTTCTTCTTCTTCTTCTTCTTCTTCTTCTTCTTCTTCTTCACATCCCCTCTTCATTAACATCGTCTTCACCTGTCATAATCTTCAGCTGTCATAATCTTCAGCTGTCATAATCATCCTCTTCGTCACTCCTCATTCATCATCATCATCATCATCATCATCATCATCATCATCATTATCAGCAGTAGCATCATTATCAGCAGCAGCAGCAGCAGCAACTGTCATAATCATCCTCTTTGTCATCATCATCATCATCATCATCATCATCATCATCATCATCATCATCATCATTTTCAGCAGTATCATCATTATCAACAGCAGTAACAGCAGCAACAGCAGCAGCAGAAGAAGTAGCACCATTATCATCATCAGCAGCAGCACCACCACCACCACAACCACCAGTAGCAGAAGCATTCTTGTGTTTCATCCTCATCTTCATCCATATCCTCACCCGCCTCCTCATCTTTATTCTCCGAATGCAAGGTCATAATCACCATCCATTACATATTCAATCCTTGAACTATCTCTAAATGTACGCGTTTTACCCATTTCTATTATCATTATCTTTTTTATCAATATAAATATATAGATATATATGAATAAGGTTTCTAGAACTATTCTTACCTCATCCAGTCCCGCTATGAGCCATCGCCTCAATGGTGGAGGGGGGGAGGACATCAGAAGCCAACTCCACTGCCAGGGGCATCTCTTCGGGTGGATGGATGTACCCTTCCGGTACATTGGACGCTGAAACATTTGAACAGAAGCAGCACCATATGTGCCTATATAAAGTTTATATTTAAATTAATCAAGTACAATAACAATAAAACAAACAAATATTAAACAAATGAATAGAAGTGCTTATAAACTTATATTATCCAAAAGAATGAAATATCAGGTTTTCTTAATTTTCTCAATTTGCTGAATACATAAATAATAACATTCAATGTAAAAAAATGAAGACTCGTCCAATATTCAATTCTATATTTATTGTAATACACCAAAACTAAATAAACATTTTCTACTACACGGGTTCGGTTAAAGAGATCTTGGGAACAATGCTGGTGCCTTTTAACATGTTCACTGTAAGATTTCAAAAACCAACAGAAAATGCCTATTCATTTATGTGTATTTCTTAAAAATAAAAGAAAATTTGACTTATTGATTGAAACACATTTTCGGACTTTCAACAAATTCTAGAAAAGTGAGCAAAATTAAACATAACTTTTTTTATGGTGTTGTCCACAGAAGCAGAGGAAGCGAACTCCACTGCTAGTAAAGCTGCATCCCGCCAACCTGAGAAAATCAGATTAATAACTTTAAATGGGCAAAACTTGAAAAGTATAAACGAATCGATTCATCAGCCTTTTTTGCAATGTGAATATCTAAAATGCCAAAGTTAGCATTAATCTTCTTCTTCTTCTTCTTCTTCTTCTTCTTCTTCTTCTTCTTCTTCTTCTTCTTCTTCTTCTTCTTCTTCTTCTTCACATCCCCTCTTCATTAACATCGTCTTCACCTGTCATAATCTTCAGCTGTCATAATCTTCAGCTGTCATAATCATCCTCTTCGTCACTCCTCATTCATCATCATCATCATCATCATCATCATCATCATCATCATCATCATCATCATCATCATCATTATCAGCAGTAGCATCATTATCAGCAGCAGCAGCAGCAGCAACTGTCATAATCATCCTCTTTGTCATCATCATCATCATCATCATCATCATCATCATCATCATCATCATCATCATTTTCAGCAGTATCATCATTATCAACAGCAGTAACAGCAGCAACAGCAGCAGCAGAAGAAGTAGCACCATTATCATCATCAGCAGCAGCACCACCACCACCACAACCACCAGTAGCAGAAGCATTCTTGTGTTTCATCCTCATCTTCATCCATATCCTCACCCGCCTCCTCATCTTTATTCTCCGAATGCAAGGTCATAATCACCATCCATTACATATTCAATCCTTGAACTATCTCTAAATGTACGCGTTTTACCCATTTCTATTATCATTATCTTTTTTATCAATATAAATATATAGATATATATGAATAAGGTTTCTAGAACTATTCTTACCTCATCCAGTCCCGCTATGAGCCATCGCCTCAATGGTGGAGGGGGGGAGGACATCAGAAGCCAACTCCACTGCCAGGGGCATCTCTTCGGGTGGATGGATGTACCCTTCCGGTACATTGGACGCTGAAACATTTGAACAGAAGCAGCACCATATGTGCCTATATAAAGTTTATATTTAAATAAATCAAGTACAATAACAATAAAACAAACAAATATTAAACAAATGAATAGAAGTGCTTATAAACTTATATTATCCAAAAGAATGAAATATCATGTTTTCTCAATTTTCTCAATTTGCTGAATACATAAATAATAACATTCAATGTAAAAAAATGAAGACTCGTCCAATATTCAATTCTATATTTATTGTAATACACCAAAACTAAATAAACATTTTCTACTACACGGGTTCGGTTAAAGAGATCTTGGGAACAATGCTGGTGCCTTTTAACATGTTCACTGTAAGATTTCAAAAACCAACAGAAAATGCCTATTCATTTATGTGTATTTCTTAAAAATAAAAGAAAATTTGACTTATTGATTGAAACACATTTTCGGACTTTCAACAAATTCTAGAAAAGTGAGCAAAATTAAACATAACTTTTTTTATGGTGTTGTCCACAGAAGCAGAGGAAGCGAACTCCACTGCTAGTAAAGCTGCATCCCGCCAACCTAAGAAAATCAGATTAATAACTTTAAATGGGCAAAACTTGAAAAGTATAAACGAATCGATTCATCAGCCTTTTTTGCAATGTGAATATCTAAAATGCCAAAGTTAGCATTAATCTTCTTCTTCTTCTTCTTCTTCTTCTTCTTCTTCTTCTTCTTCTTCTTCTTCTTCTTCTTCTTCTTCTTCTTCTTCTTTTTCTTCACATCCCCTCTTCATTAACATCGTCTTCACCTGTCATAATCTTCAGCTGTCATAATCTTCAGCTGTCATAATCATCCTCTTCGTCACTCCTCATTCATCATCATCATCATCATCATCATCATCATCATCATCATCATTATCAGCAGTAGCATCATTATCAGCAGCAGCAGCAGCAGCAACTGTCATAATCATCCTCTTTGTCATCATCATCATCATCATCATCATCATCATCATCATCATCATCATCATCATCATCATCATCATTTTCAGCAGTATCATCATTATCAACAGCAGTAACAGCAGCAACAGCAGCAGCAGAAGAAGTAGCACCATTATCATCATCAGCAGCAGCACCACCACCACCACAACCACCAGTAGCAGAAGCATTCTTGTGTTTCATCCTCATCTTCATCCATATCCTCACCCGCCTCCTCATCTTTATTCTCCGAATGCAAGGTCATAATCACCATCCATTACATATTCAATCCTTGAACTATCTCTAAATGTACGCGTTTTACCCATTTCTATTATCATTATCTTTTTTATCAATATAAATATATAGATATATATGAATAAGGTTTCTAGAACTATTCTTACCTCATCCAGTCCCGCTATGAGCCATCGCCTCAATGGTGGAGGGGGGGAGGACATCAGAAGCCAAATCCACTGCCAGGGGCATCTCTTCGGGTGGATGGATGTACCCTTCCGGTACATTGGACGCTGAAACATTTGAACAGAAGCAGCACCATATGTGCCTATATAAAGTTTATATTTAAATTAATCAAGTACAATAACAATAAAACAAACAAATATTAAACAAATGAATAGAAGTGCTTATAAACTTATATTATCCAAAAGAATGAAATATCAGGTTTTCTTAATTTTCTCAATTTGCTGAATACATAAATAATAACATTCAATGTAAAAAAATGAAGACTCGTCCAATATTCAATTCTATATTTATTGTAATACACCAAAACTAAATAAACATTTTCTACTACACGGGTTCGGTTAAAGAGATCTTGGGAACAATGCTGGTGCCTTTTAACATGTTCACTGTAAGATTTCAAAAACCAACAGAAAATGCCTATTCATTTATGTGTATTTCTTAAAAATAAAAGAAAATTTGACTTATTGATTGAAACACATTTTCGGACTTTCAACAAATTCTAGAAAAGTGAGCAAAATTAAACATAACTTTTTTTATGGTGTTGTCCACAGAAGCAGAGGAAGCGAACTCCACTGCTAGTAAAGCTGCATCCCGCCAACCTGAGAAAATCAGATTAATAACTTTAAATGGGCAAAACTTGAAAAGTATAAACGAATCGATTCATCAGCCTTTTTTGCAATGTGAATATCTAAAATGCCAAAGTTAGCATTAATCTTCTTCTTCTTCTTCTTCTTCTTCTTCTTCTTCTTCTTCTTCTTCTTCTTCTTCTTCTTCTTCTTCTTCTTCTTCTTCTTCTTCTTCTTCTTCACATCCCCTCTTCATTAACATCGTCTTCACCTGTCATAATCTTCAGATGTCATAATCTTCAGCTGTCATAATCATCCTCTTCGTCACTCCTCATTCATCATTCATCATCATCATCATCATCATCATCATCATCATCATCATCATCATCATCATCATTATCAGCAGTAGCATCATTATCAGCAGCAGCAGCAGCAGCAACTGTCATAATCATCCTCTTTGTCATCATCATCATCATCATCATCATCATCATCATCATCATCATCATCATTTTCAGCAGTATCATCATTATCAACAGCAGTAACAGCAGCAACAGCAGCAGCAGAAGAAGTAGCACCATTATCATCATCAGCAGCAGCACCACCACCACCACAACCACCAGTAGCAGAAGCATTCTTGTGTTTCATCCTCATCTTCATCCATATCCTCACCCGCCTCCTCATCTTTATTCTCCGAATGCAAGGTCATAATCACCATCCATTACATATTCAATCCTTGAACTATCTCTAAATGTACGCGTTTTACCCATTTCTATTATCATTATCTTTTTTATCAATATAAATATATAGATATATATGAATAAGGTTTCTAGAACTATTCTTACCTCATCCAGTCCCGCTATGAGCCATCGCCTCAATGGTGGAGGGGGGAGGACATCAGAAGCCAACTCCACTGCCAGGGGCATCTCTTCGGGTGGATGGATGTACCCTTCCGGTACATTGGACGCTGAAACATTTGAACAGAAGCAGCACCATATGTGCCTATATAAAGTTTATATTTAAATAAATCAAGTACAATAACAATAAAACAAACAAATATTAAACAAATGAATAGAAGTGCTTATAAACTTATATTATCCAAAAGAATGAAATATCAGGTTTTCTCAATTTTCTCAATTTGCTGAATACATAAATAATAACATTCAATGTAAAAAAATGAAGACTCGTCCAATATTCAATTCTATATTTATTGTAATACACCAAAACTAAATAAACATTTTCTACTACACGGGTTCGGTTAAAGAGATCTTGGGAACAATGCTGGTGCCTTTTAACATGTTCACTGTAAGATTTCAAAAACCAACAGAAAATGCCTATTCATTTATGTGTATTTCTTAAAAATAAAAGAAAATTTGACTTATTGATTGAAACACATTTTCGGACTTTCAACAAATTCTAGAAAAGTGAGCAAAATTAAACATAACTTTTTTTATGGTGTTGTCCACAGAAGCAGAGGAAGCGAACTCCACTGCTAGTAAAGCTGCATCCCGCCAACCTGAGAAAATCAGATTAATAACTTTAAATGGGCAAAACTTGAAAAGTATAAACGAATCGATTCATCAGCCTTTTTTGCAATGTGAATATCTAAAATGCCAAAGTTAGCATTAATCTTCTTCTTCTTCTTCTTCTTCTTCTTCTTCTTCTTCTTCTTCTTCTTCTTCTTCTTCTTCTTCTTCACATCCCCTCTTCATTAACATCGTCTTCACCTGTCATAATCTTCAGCTGTCATAATCTTCAGCTGTCATAATCATCCTCTTCGTCACTCCTCATTCATCATCATCATCATCATCATCATCATCATCATCATCATCATCATCATCATCATCATCCACATCATCATCATCATCAGCAGCAGCAGCAGCAGCAGCAGCAGCAACAGCAGCAGCAGTAACATCATCATCAGCAGCAGCAGCAGCAGCAGCAGTAACATCATTATCAGCAGCAGCAGCAGCAGCAGCAGCAGCAGCAGCTGTCATAATCATCCTCTTTGTCATCATCATCATCATCATCATCATCATCATCATCATCATCATCATCATCATCATCATCATTTTCAGCAGTATCATCATTATCAACAGCAGTAACAGCAGCAACAGCAGCAGCAGAAGAAGTAGCATCATTATCAGCATCAGTAGCACCACCACCACCACCACCACCACAACCACCAGTAGCAGAAGCATTCTTGTGTTTCATCCTCATCTTCATTAATTTACTCAACCGCCTCCTCATCTTTATTCTCCGAATGCAAGGTCATAATCACCATCCATTACATATTCAACCCTTGAACTATCACTAACTGTACGCGTTTTACCCATCTCTATTATCATTATCTTTTTTATCAATATAAATATATAGATATATATGAATGAGGTTTCTAAACCTATTCTTACCTCATCCAGTCCCGCTATGAGCCATCGCCTCAATGGTGGAGGGGGGTCATCAAGGGGCATTTCTTCGGGTGGATGGATTTACCCTTCCGGTACATTGGACGCTGAAACGTTCGCAGATTTTCAGAAGTACAAAAATTGATGCTTTATGCATTATGGAAAAAATAGTTATCTGAACGGTTTATCTGTGAGATTGCAGCTTTATGATCGGAACAAAGTCTATGTCTAGCTTTTCGCATAAATTACAACCTGAAAATTAGTACAAAATCAATCGATATAGTTGATAAAAATGTATGTCGCTTTTCTTGTACGAAATTTCGCCCAGTTTGACCTTTTAACGGAATATATTTTGAACCAGTCCGAAGGTAAAAAGGTTCAGTAAAATAATATTAAATCTCTGACGTTGTCATGATCTTTTTCTTTCTATTGTAAATTCAAAGCGTAACGGCTATGATTTATGATCATTATTTAGACTTTTAACCAGTCATATGAATTAAACCAATAAAAAAAACATTCCAACACACACCATTTAATCACGAGAAAACATGACGTTGACCTGCCAGTGTTGTCCAATTCAGCGTCTCACCAAATTAAGTAGAAATGCATGACCCTAAGCTTGAAAAAAATAAGGCTACAAACAACCAATTTATAGAGTTCCACAGGCAATGATGTTTCCATTATTTACAATACAAACTCATTTCTTTTTTAATACAGAGTCAGATTATGTTCAGTTATGAAGATAGAGCATCCGTTTCTTCTCTTTAATTCAGTTTTAATAAACTTTTGTATTTGAATACAGGCACTCTTTTTTCTGTATTAACATCCGGATCTTGGTCAACGAAGGTGCTGGGAGATAACTGTGGTATTGAGTGCATCCTAGACCACATACGGGTACTTGACATTTTGTTATAATGTACCTTTACAGTTTAACTTTTCATGATAATAATTTTCATTTTATATCTGGTTAGCCTCTCATAAAATAGTATCAGTAATCTCATTAAAACGCAGTCCGCTTCGGAAAATGTCTGCACTAATGTGCAATATCATATTTATGACAACATGTATACACAGAAATTAATCAAATATTTTCTGATACTCGGGTTAGAGGTCTTTGGAAAGATCCCAAGAAGTCTAAAACCAAAAGAAAATGCATGTCTGTTTCATGTGTATTTCTTAATGCTGCACTCTCACAGATTGAACGTTGTGACAACTTTTTTATGTTTTGTCTTGAAACGAGCCAATTTTTGCGAAAATCCATTGAAACCAGTTATAAAAGACTGCTGACAAAAATATATGTTCGCAGGTTTTTATAAATAAGTTCAAAACTTAATGGGTTATGCATATTTCTTAAACCGTTGGTAAAAATTGCTCTTTCCAAGACAAAAATTTAAAAAAGTTTTAAAAATGGTAAATCTGTGAGAGTACAGCTTTAAATTCAAGCTCATGAAATATAAAATTACCTATTTAGTGAAACATGCATTTTGATTTATTTTTTATCTTAATTGTGCAAAACGTTTTCATTGTTTTACTTTCGTCGTGAATCAAAATGCAAAAGAGATTTTGCGTACAGCAAAGTAAAATTGTGGCAAACTTGGAAACACGAGCACTATTTTTAGAAAATATCATGCATGTTTGTTTATACCTGTAACTAAGCATTATTGTGTAATTTGTGTGCCAGGTCAGTAATAATATAATATTTAATAATTTATACCAACTATAATAATAATAATAATAATAATAATAATAATAATAATAATAATAATATAATAATAATAATAATAATAATAATAATAATAATACAATCTTTATTTAGAATATGTATATACACATTATGACATAATTACAGGTTCAACCATAACAACATCATATTTACAATGTGGCCTTCTATGAACAAAAAACAAACTGATTTAATCAGGTCACTTCAAATCTGATTTGAGCTGATATTTTGATTTCTTATGCCATTTTTAAAACCAAACACATTTGTGCCTTTTACATTTATTTTTATCTTGTACTAATATTTTTTAAGCTCTTTCAAACCCCTTTTTGTAAGATAAGCATGTCTCCCATGGTTTTTATGTTGTAATTATGTATGTTTTACTCTCTTGTAGCTGCTTTATATATGTTAACCATGTACATTTATTAAATAGTCGGTTATAAAAGCTCAACAGAGCTTATGTTGTCTGTATATCTGTCTTGCCGACTTTAAATAAATCTGATCTTATCTTAGCTCTGTAGTGTGTGTGTGTGGGTTTGAACCAGCCGCCCGGTTAGCTCAGTTGGTTAGAGCGCCGTGCTAGTGTTCCGACGGTCGTGGGTTCGAACCCCACACTGGGCGCACTTTTCCTCCCAGGTTTACTTTACGCTCTGGTTCTAACCTACACACACTACAAATGTGAGCGAAATTGAAATTACCTGTAAACCATTATGGCGTCATTAAACAGTACAGTGGTGGAGTTGACAACTTGACGTGGGGTAGTTTTTGTGCCAGTACGCGGGAGATTATGCTCGATCCTGCGAGGTTTTCTTGCGATGGTGACGCAATGGACGTTCATAAATAGATAAGTTCCACTTCGGATAACAATTCATTTATATATAGTCCAACCGAACGTAATATCAGGAAGCATAATGCATTTAAAACACACTAAAATACTTATAAACAGAAACGTTTGTCCTGATGACAGCCATTACGAAACATCCGTCTTGTACCTCTCCTGCCTTCACCTGAGTGACCAATGTACATGCAACGCTGAGCACCTGACCCTCCATTCATTCATACCGAAATATTCACGTGTCCGGGGGCTAGAAAGCATTGTTCGAATACAATATAATGTATACACAGTATAATATATGCTGATGCTTTAATTGAGAATGTGCGTTGCACTGACACGGATTACTCGAAATGTATACTGCTCTAGTTGGTGATGTCCTGGTGAGGTGGCGTTAACTCATGCATATATCGTATTTGAATTATAGTGGGTACCGTCTTAGTGGGGCGTAGTTAAAGTAAGCATACATTATATGTGTATTCTAGTGGGTGTTGTCCTGGTGGAGCGTAGTTAATAATGCATACATTATATTTGTATTTTAGTTGGTACTGTCCTGGTGGGGCGTAGTTAAATCAAGTATACATTATATTTGTATTCTAGTGGGTACTGTCCTGTTGGGGCGTTGTTAAATTATGAATACATCATAATTGTATTCTAGTGGGCACTGTCATGGTGGGATGTTGTTAAAGTATACATATATATTGTATTTGTATTCTAGTGAGTACCGTCTTGGTAGGTCGTAGTTAAAGTGTGCATACATAATATTTGTATTCTAGTGGGTACTTTACTGGTGTGGCGTAGTTTAAGTGTGCATACAATATATTTGTATTCTAGTGTGTGTTGTCCTGGTGGAGCGTAGTTTAAGTATGTATGCATTAAAAAAAATTCTAGTGGGTGCTGTATTGTTGGGGCGTAGTCAAAGTATGCATACATTATTATTTGTATTTTAGTGGGCGCTGCCTTGGTGGGGCGTTATTAAAGTATGCATACATTATAATTGTATTCTAGTGGGTGCTGTCCTGGTGGGCCGTAGTTAAAGTATGCATACAATATATTTGTATTATACTGGGTACTGTTCTGGAGGTGCGTAGTTAAAGTATGCATACAATATATTTGTATTCTAGTGTGTGTTGTCCTGGTGGGGCGTAGTTAAAGTATGCATGCATTATATTTGTACTCTAAGGGGTGCTGTCTTGGTGGGGCGTAATTGTATCCTAGTGGGTGCCGAGGTTGGGCGTAGTTAAACTATGCATATAATTATATATTTTAAACAGTAGTCCTTAAACAACATGTTTTAATAATTGAATGTTTTATATTTGAGTGCAATATGGACCATTGACAGTACTCTCTGTGACGTAGGTAACACATCGGCTAATCAGGGGTCAATCGGAACACCTCGGCAATTCTTCATAAAAAACAACCCCGGAGTATATGGACGGGTAACAATGTCATAATTCTTTCATTTTACGCATTGCAAGTAGATGCGTTTAATTGTAATTTAGCAGTTTAACCAAAGGACTTTACTCTTATAGAAATCTTGATTATTTATGCAATATTTAACTTAACTGGGAATCAATTTGAACTACGTAATACAAATTACACGTTAAAACACTACAATCAATTAACATTGTTATTATATTCAGCTAAGCAAACACTTTCAATTAATACAGCGGAATACATGACCAATACTTTCCGATATTCCCGATACGGCATTCAAGTATGTAATTAATCGGAGCATCTTGGCCATTCCCTTCGATGAAAGAAAAACGTCGTATGGGGGAGATGGCCAAGTTGTTCCGTTTAGTGTTACATTATATAATATCCAATCGGAACACCTTGGCAAATATCTAATAGATTCGACCTCCATAATAATACAAGTCTGTAAAGATAGTCCATCATGCCTTCGCCCATATTAGACCAAATATGATGTGGCAGTTGAATTTCCATCTGACAAAATACGAATATTTTCTTATGTATATTACTGTAAACACGTGTTTTAACACACTTGCAACTCACCAAGGCGACCCGGGTTCGATTCCCGGCCTGGGCACAAATGAGTTTGGTTGGTGGTCACCAAGCCGGACAAGTGGGTTTTCTTCGGGTACTCCGGTTTCCCCAGCAATCCAAGACCACATCGCGCAACATTCTGCCGATGAGAGTGACTAAGCATAAGTTAATATAACTTTCTTCACAATCGTTGTAAAATTAATAACGATTAAACTTTTTACGTTTATGTGTATATATTGTTTCCCTTGGACAGTCGTTACATAGTGGTATTAGTATGGCAGTGAAGTTAGCAGTCTGGCAGACTGGCAGCGCTAAGTAAGCAGCCTTGTAGTATGGCAGTCTAGCAGCGTGAACTCAGCAGCCCAAGAGCTTGGTACGACATTAAGGGAGATACTAAGTTGTTTTTAAACCAATCGAACATGTTTTGAAAAAAATGGACATTTTCTCATAGCCTTTATGCAGTAATCAAAATAAGGCCTAAACTATATCTGAGTTTGAAGAACGGTCCCTAAAATGCTGTTTAGGGAAGGAACAATGTTTTTTTTGCTTTTGTTTTTTCAAGACCAGTGAAAACACCAACTACTTTTCTCTATTTTTAATTGCGATGTACATAGGATATACCATCTTGAATGTGCGTGAAGTTAGCACCGTAGCACCGTATCCCCATATCCCCGCGGTGATGCGGTGCTAGCACCGTATCACCATCAAAATCTATACAATAAGAGGATATGCAATATTCTCGAAGAAACATGTAAGGCTCGTTCTCGCAGAAACGAGCAAGGGGACCATAGGGGCCTATGTCACTGTGTAGCCGAGACCTGGCCCTAGGTGATGGCACATGTGAATACCCTAGGATTTTAGGCAGGGTATGCGGGATAGGGACATGAACTCGATCCCCAATGCCAATTTGGCTCATATTCAGACACTGTTATGGTGCGGATGCCTTAAAAACGAGCAAGGGGACCAATGGCACTGTATCCAAGGGTTACCTGGCGGTGTGATACATTCGGGCAAACTGTTAATACTACGAGGATTTTAGTCTGGCCCCGTCCTTAGCCCAACATTGTGCGTATATGGGCAATATAAGCCCTACTGACCCCTACCATACATGTAAGGCTCGTTCTCGCAGAAACGAGCAAGGGGACCATAGGGGCCTATGTCACTGTGTAGCCGAGACCTGGCCCTAGGTGATGGCACACGTGAATACCCTAGGATTTTAGGCAGGCTATGCGGGATAGGGACAAACTGACCCAAAAATTTTACCTCGGGGAAATAACGATAAGTGTAGGGATGAACTAGGCCACGAGGCTTACTTTATGATCAATTTTATTTCGCTGGAGCTGTTGTACTGAATAGCAGAAAATAGAGCTCGAAAATTGAACTTTGCTGCTGCAAAAGCCATTTTTGGGACGAACTGACCCGATTATTCGACTAAGAGGTCCTTAACAGAAAGTGTAATGATAACTAGGTTCAGGGCCTATAATGTGAACTATAGATTATAATAATACTCTTTCATGGCTCATGTTCTAGGCATTGACACGTTTGCTTAAAATTATCATGGCTATTGCCACTATGCTAGAGTGGTCGGCATTTGGAATCTCTTCAATCTCAAATATACCATTGTATTCGGAAAAGTCTGGTTTGAGCACATTAACATGTGAGCATTGCCTTATACCTCAATATGCTGTGATGGCTCATGTTCGAGGCATTCACGAGTTTATGTTCAATTAACATGAATATTGCCAGAGTGGTAGGAATTTGGAATCACTTCAACCTCACATAGGCCATTGATCTGAGGAAACTCTGGTCTGAGCATAATGAACGAACACATGAATATACATCGCTAAGGTGTTTGAGCACACAACATGAAAATCCCGTGTCAATAGAAACAAACGTTATTTTGGTAAATGAAATGTAAATTATTGAGAACACTGCGTTGGAGATTGATTAACACCGGGTTGCAGACATCAGGTTTAAAGCTGCCCTCTCACAGATTTACCGTTTTTCCATTTTTTTTTATTTTTTTTTTGTCTTGGAATTGGAAAATATTGCGTAAATATCTGCTTACCAGTGATTAAAGACTGCTGACAAAAAATCAGATCGCAGATCTTCATATTTCCATTCCAAATTTAATGTTTTATGGCTTAAACCGTTACTAAGAAAAATGCATAAAACATCAATTTTGGGACGGAAATATGTAAAGCTGCGATCTGATCTTTAGTCAGCAGTCTTTTACCATTAGTTTGCAGATATTTACGCCAAAAAATTCTCGTTCCAAGACAAAAAAAGGTGTCAAAACGTTTAATCTGTGAGAGTACAGCTTTAAAGCTTAGCTTCAGATTTGAAAGGTATCGTGTTTCTAGCACAGTTTCGAATTTAAATTGGCCCTATATAAGAATCAGTCGTAACATAGTACCTGTAACAAAAACAATAGCTTTATATTTTTTAGAGACAGATATTGCCGAAATTTACCTTCAATGCCTTATAGATAGAAATTTGGGATCCCCGATTCGCATCTTACGATGAACAATCGAATAATGACTAAACGATTGACTGCTACCGAACATCCGTATTAACAGGGGTAGCATTTTGGATGGTATAAGAGGTGCAGGAGAGAAAACAGTGATTACTTACAGGGGAAAAGAGGGCTTTTCGTTTAGCAGTGTTGTTGAGTATCCAATATGTTTACTTTTAGATAAAGATAAGTAGCATTATTTTTATGTTTAGGTCTATAAACGTATGCTACATATATACAATATATTTCTTGAATGAATTATATTTAAAAATATGGTAACATTTTGTAAACTTATGAATGTGTTAGTATCCTTTCCTGAATGTGGCCATTTGAAGCGGTAATTTATCAAAGCCTGTCATTAATAAGCATACATCAAGTATATAAATATGCATTTATCACAAATCAGCATTGCTCTCCGGGATACGACATTATGTAACGAAAAACATCTTCACCGTATTCCGGGATAGTTCCAAGCCTCTGTCCTGTGTATGTATTACAAAATGCACAGTTTTAGAATTATTTTAGCCGCGCATTTGTTTAGGTGTTAACATATTTTCGGCTAACATGGAAGACGTCACATTTCCAATGTGACGCCATAAAATTAACGTTTTATGTCCATATAAATAAACAAATATTACACCAAAGTGCACAGTTCAAGACTGAATTTAGACATAGAGATATTATAGCGTAAGAACCCTCCAATCTCCTTATTTATTTATGCCGCATATACTATGCTTCAAGGGGAAGACGGATCAAGACTAAGTTGTGATCCCTAGGAAATATCAAATCGTATTAAAGTGCACTGTTGTTTACGGCCATCACACAATAAGGTGTAGACATCGTAATAACCCTAAATACAAATAAAAGCTGGACCTATTTATTTATTTAATTGCCTATGACAGGCACATTTATATACACACATTAAACACGCATTAAGAACCAAATGTATGTCCCTATCTCGAATAGCCTTTCGAAAAAGGGCCAGGTCTCAGTTACACTGTGATATTGGTCGATATGGTACCCTTGGTCGTTGTAAGGATTCCGCAACATAAACGGTAAGTATGTGGGTCAGGTAGGTGTTGGGAGCTTATTTCATGTCCCTATCCCGCATTATCACCCTACAATCCTAAGTGATTCACATACAGAATGTGTAAGGAAGCATTACTGAAAGGATTTCTTAAATGAAATGAAGTATTTTTTTAACGATTCTTGAATGAAATAATGAACTATTGGTGTAAATATAATGAATTAATTGCGGGGTTGATATCATTATCGGGGTATGAACGCAATCGGGCTGGTCAAAGTGTGTGGAGTCCGAACCCTGCAATTCATTCCTTAAGTAAATATTAAAGTGCACTGTCGTTTACGGCCATCACACAATTAGGTGTTAACACCGTAGTAACTCTAAATACAAATAAAAGCTGGACCTATTTATTTATTTAATTGCCTATGACAGGCACTTTTATATACACACATTAAACACGCATTAAGAAATAAATGTATGTCCCTATCTCGAATAGTCTTTCGAAAATCCGAAGTTATTCACATAAGGCCTCACCAAGGGCCAGGTCTCAGTTACACTGTGATATTGGTCGATATGGTACCCTTGTTCGTTGTAAGGATTCCGCAACATAAACGGTAAGTATGTGGGTCAGGTAGGTGTTGGGAGCTTATTTCATGTCCCTATCCCGCATTATCACCCTACAATCCTAAGTGATTCACATATGCCATAAACTTAAACCAGTCTCGGCTATACAGTGGCAATGGTTCGCTTGCTTGTTTTAAGGTTATCGCACCATAACAGTTGTATATTGGATATTAGGTATTGGGAGTCTTACCATGTCCTATCCTGCATAACTTGCCTAAAATCCTAGGTTATTCAAATATATGCCATCATTTGGTGCAAGGTCTCGGCTGAACAGTGACATATGTCCATATTGTCGCAGTGCACGTTTTAATGTTTCCACACAATAACAAACAATAACGCGGCAAGAATATCGGGTAAATTACTAATATGCATAATGGGCATATTTTATGTCCCTATCCCGCATAGCATTGGATATTTTCATGTTTCAACACCGAGTATGGCCAGGTCTCGGCTAACGGTGACATAGGTCGCTATGGTCTCCTTTCTCGTTTAAAGGTTTCCGCACCATAACATGTTAGTAATGCCAGGTAGGCATTGGAAGTATTTTTCATGTCCCTATCTAGCCTAGCATAACTTGCCTAGGTTGATCCATATACCATCACTTCAAGCCAAATATTGGCTACAAAGTGTCATAGGTTACTACTCATTGTAATGTTATCGCACCATAAAAGTTGTATATTGGCTAAATAGTACTTGGGATTCTTTTGAATGCCCCTTTCCCACAAAATATGCCTTAAAGCTAACTAATTCACATATGGAATCATCTGGGGTAAAGTCTCGGCTACACAGTGACTAAGGTCGCTTTGATCTCTATTTCATGTCCCTATCCCGCATAGCCTGCATAAATTCCTATGATATTCATATGTTCACTCACCGTGTATGGCCAGGTCGCGATTTGGGTCGCTATGGTATATGTGTTCGTGTTCATGTTTTCGCTGTTTGTTATTAATGCAATGAAGGCATTTGGAGCTTATTTCATGCCCCTTTCCCTCGAAGCCTGCCTAAAATTCTTGGTAATTCAGCGATGTTATCACTTAAAGCGAGGTCTGGGCTACAAAGTGCCATAGGTCCCTTCGTGCGCTTGCTCGTGTTAAGGGTTTCGCACCGTTTTAGTTGTATATTGGGTAAATAGGAATTGGGAGTCATTTTCATTTCCCTATCCCGCATAACCTGCCTATATATTTACATAAACCATCATCTGGGAAAGGTCAAGTCTACTTAGTAACGTAAGTCACTATGTCCCCTTACTCGTTTTAAGGTTTCCGCGCAATACCAGATTATGAGGGAAATAGACATTGGTAGCCTTTCCATGTCCCTTTCCTGCATAGCCTGCCTAGGACTAGGTCTTAGCTACACGCTGACATAGGTCGTTATGGTCCACTTACTCGTTGTAATGTTTCCGCACCATAACTTGTAATGAATATGTGGCAAATAGACATTGGGAGCATTTTCCATGTCTCTATTTCGCAAAGCATGCCTACAATACGAGGTTATTCATATTAAGTATCACATAGGACAATATCTCGTCTATAAGGTGACATAGGTTGCTATGGTCCCGTTTGTCGTTTTAAGGTTTCTGAACCATAACATGTAACGAATATGTGTCAAATAGACATTGGGGCCTTTTCCATGTCCCCATCACACATAGCCTGCCTAAAATCCTATTATATCACCTAAGACTAGGTTTCGGCTAAACGATGACATAAGTTTTCTGCACCATAATATGTAATGAATATAGGACAAAGGCCATTGGGAGCATTTTCCTAATCCCCAACTCGCATAGCATGCCTAATATCCTAGGTTATTCATATGCACTATGACCTAGGACTAGGTCTCGACTACATTATGGCATAGGTCGATATGGTACCCTTGATCGTTTTAATTTTTCCACGCCATAACCAGTTAATGACCATGCCGTAAATAGGAATATGGAGCCTTTTCCATGTCCCTATCACGCATAGTCTGCCTAAAATAATAGGTTACTCATATATTCTATCACCTACGACTAGGTCTCGTCTATAAGGTGAAATAGGTCGATATGGTCCCGTTTCTCGTTTTAAGGTTTCTGCACCATAGCATATAATGAATATGAGTCAAATAGACATTGGGAGCCTTTTCCGCGTCACCATCCCACATAGCCTGCCTAAAATCCTAGGTTATACATAACTAAGATTAGGTTTCTGCTAAACAATGACATAGGTCGCTTTGGTCCCGTTTCTTGTTTTAAGTTTTCTGCATCTTAACATGTAATGAATATGAAGCAAATGAGCATTGGGACCCTTATTCCATGTCCCCATCTCGCATAGCCTGCCTAAAATCCTAGGTAATTTAAATGCATTATCACCTAGGACTAGATCCAAGATACACGCTGACATAGGTCGGTATAGTCTCCTTGTCTGTTTCAAGGTCTCTGCACCATAACCTTTAATGAGTATGAGGTAAAATAGGCATTGTGAGCATTTTCCATGTCCCAATCTCACATAGCCTGCCTAAAATCCTGGGTAATTCATATGTATTAACATACAGGATTAGGTCTAAGCAACGAGTTGACATCAGTCGCTGTGGTCCCCTGGCTCGTTTTAAGGTTTCAGCACCGTAACATTTAATGAATATGAGTTAAAAATAGGCATTTGGGTCCTTTTCCATATCACTTTCTCGCACAATCTGCCTTAAATCCTATGTAATTCATATGTACTATCACCTTGGATTAGGTTTAAGCAACGACCTGCCATAGGTCGCTATGGTCCCTTTGCTCGTCTTAAGGTTTTTGCACCATAACATGTAATGAATATGAGGAAAATAGGCATTGGGAGCCTTTTCCATGTTGTCCCTATCACCCATAGTCTACCTAAAATCCTAGGTAATTAATATGTACTATCACCTAGGTCTTGGTCTAAGCTACACGCTGACATAGGGCGGTATGGTCCCCTTGCTCGTTTGAAGGTTTTTGCACAATAACATGTAATGAATATTAGGCAATGGACCTTGAGAGCATTATCCATGTCACTATCTCGCATAGCCTGCTTAAAATCCTAGATAATTCATATGTACTATCATTTAGTACTAGGTCTGTCCTACATGGTGACATAGAACGCTTTGGTCACCTTGCTCGTTATCAGGTTTCCGCACCAAAACATGTATATAATATGAATCAAACATGCATTGGGAGCCTTTTCCATGTCCCTATCTCGCATAGCATGCCTATAATCCTAGGTTATTCATATGTACTATTACCTAGTACTAGGTCTCGGCTGCATGACGACAAAGGTCGATATGGACCCGATGCTCGTTTTAAGGTTTCCGCACCATAACATGTAATGAATATTAGACAATTATACATTGGGAGCCTTTTCCATGTCCCTATCTCGCGTAGCCTGCCAAAAATCTTAGGTCATTCATATGTACTATCACCTAGGACTAGGTCTAAGAAACAAGCTGACATAGGTCGGTATGGTCTCCTTGCTCGTTTAAAGGTTTCTGCACCGTAACATTGAGTGAATATGAGGTAAAAATAGGCATCGCGAGCCTTTTCCATGTCCATATCTCGCATAGCCTGCCTAAAATCCTAGGGTATTCACATATGCCATCACCTAGGGCCAGGTCATGGCTACACAGTGACATAGGTCCCTATGGTCCCCTTGCTCGTTTCTGCGAGAACGAGTCTTACATGTATGGTAGGGTTCAGTAGGGCTTATATTGCCCATATACGCACAATGTTGGGCTAAGGACGGGGCCAGACTAAAATCCTCGTAGTATTAACAGTTTGCCCGAATGTATCACACCGCCAGGTAACCCTTGGATACAGTGCCATTGGTCCCCTTGCTCGTTTTTAAGGCATCCGCACCATACCAGTGTCTGAATATGGGCCAAATTGGCATTGGGGATCGAGTTCATGTCCCTATCCCGCATAGCCTGCCTAAAATCCTAGGGTATTCACATGTGCCATCACCTAGGGCCAGGTCTCGGCTACACAGTGACATAGGTCCCTATGGTCCCCTTGCTCGTTTTTGCGAGAACGAGTCTTACATGTATGGTAGGGGTCAGTAGGGCTTATATTGCCCATATACGCACAATGTTGGGCTAAGGACGGGGCCAGACTAAAATCCTCGTAGTATTAACAGTTTGCCCGAATGTATCACACCGCCAGGTAACCCTTGGATACAGTGCCATTGGTCCCCTTGCTCGTTTTTAAGGCATCCGCACCATAACAGTGTCTGAATATGGGCCAAATTGGCATTGGGGATCGAGTTCATGTCCCTATCCCGCATACCCTGCCTAAAATCCTAGGGTATTCACATGTGCCATCACCTAGGGCCAGGTCTCGGCTACACAGTGACATAGGTCCCTATGGTCCCCTTGCTCGTTTCTGCGAGAACGAGTCTTACATGTATGGTAGGGGTCAGTAGGGCTTATATTGCCCATATACGCACAATGTTGGGCTAAGGACGGGGCCAGACTAAAATCCTCGTAGTATTAACAGTTTGCCCGAATGTATCACACCGCCAGGTAACCCTTGCATACAGTGCCATTGGTCCCCTTGCTCTTTTTTAAGGCATCCGCACCATAACAGTGTCTGAATATGGGCCAAATTGGCATTGGGGATCGAGTTCATGTCCCTATCCCGCATAGCCTGCCTAAAATCCTAGGGTATTCACATGTACCATCACCTAGGGCCAGGTCTCGCCTACACAGTGACATAGGTCCCTATGGTCCCCTTGCTTGTTTCTGCGAGAACGAGTCTTACATGTATGGTAGGGGTCAGTAGGGCTTATATTGCCCATATACGCACAATGTTGGGCTAAGGACGGGGCCAGACTAAAATCCTCGTAGTATTAACAGTTTGCCCGAATGTATCACACCGCCAGGTAACCCTTGGATACAGTGCCATTGGTCCCCTTGCTCGTTTTAAGGCATCCGCACCATAACAGTGTCTGAATATGGGCCAAATTGGCATTGGGGATCGAGTTCATGTCCCTATCCCGCATAGCCTACCTAAAATCCTAGGGTATTCACATGTGCCATCACCTAGGGCCAGGTCTCGGCTACACAGTGACATAGGTCCCTATGGTCCCCTTGCTCGTTTCTGCGAGAACGAGTCTTACATGTTTCCTCGAAAATATTGCATGTCCTCTTATTGTATTGATTTTGATGGTGATACGGTGCTAGCACCGCATCACCGCGGTGATATGGGGATATGGTGCTACGGTGCTAACTTCACGCACATCATCTTGAAGAAAAGAATGTACTCAAATGTCTTCAATCAAAGTGCATGTATCATCGATCGCACACAATCAGCTGTTTGACCTTTGTGGTAATTTAAAAGGCCTGAAACTATAACCGACAAGAAAAGTACTTTTCCAAATATGACAAAACAAACAAACATTCTGAATAGACAGTGCTCCAATAACCTGCTGAAAATATAGGTTATATTCTAAGCACTATTTATTCCTACTTGCTCCTGTATAAGGGGAGACATGTGGGCGTCTTTCGGCGCTTTTGTTCTTCTTGTTCTTCTGTGCCCGACCGTCTCCGTGGCTTAGTGGTTAAGCGTCCGCCTACGGAGCGGGAGGTCGTGGGTTCGATCCCTAGCCGCGTCATACCAAAAGACGGTAAAAGTTGGTACAAGTAGTTCCAATGCCTGGCGCTCGGCATTTAAAGGGTAGTGCTTGAAAAAATGGTGTACTCAGTACTGGTTTAACCCAGGAAAGTTGTACCCCGTGTGTCGGTGCTTTACACCGAGCACGTAAAAGAACCAAGAGGTCTCTTCGAAAAAGAGCTAGGATATAGCACCCGGACTTCCTTGTATTCCACCACTGTCTCTTCAGCAGGCTGTCCCTTCAGCAAAAACAAAAGACCCGTTGGAAATAAGTGCTTGCACTTTCACAGGTTATCCTTGACCGCAAGGTCTAAAGAAACACACTCACACACACACGCACGCACGCACACACGCGCGCACGCACGCGCGCGCACGCACACACACACATATGTATACATACACACATACATACATATGTAACTAGGCCTTTAATGTTTGCATTTTATTGTATGGGCCAATGACAAACCAGGTGAATATCAGTTGAATATCGATCCGACACGGTACACGGGCTGTATTAGATCAAAATAGTAGAACACATATTTTGTAGCTCTTCATTCGTATTTCATTTCATAAACATATCTAGCATCACTATAAGTAACAATAATTTTTTAACATATAACACAGTGGTAAAATTCACTGAAATACGCTACAAGTATAATAAACAGGCAGGTAAATCTAATTAATATTCCATTTAATATAATTCTAAATTATGACATAATTTTAATAATGATTTGTTTGTTTACAATATCTTGTCTATGACAATTAAAGGGACTTAACACCAGATGATACCATTATAAGAAAAAAAAACTGTCAAAAAATTACATAAAATTGATATCGTTGTGTACAACCAGGGACCTATAAACCGGTCCGTGGTACAACGCATTGAATCTTACTGACTGGTGTGTCTCACCACTTACGACACATGTTTTGCCGTTTTGCATTATTTTCCAATGCGAAATTAACTGGGTTTGTCTACCACATAAATTCCAGTAAATCTAATAATAGCATTGATATATGTATCTGTACTAATAATGGGACCTTCACAGACTAAATATACGCACTATACACTGGGAAACCATAATAGGGTTTAAATATTATTCTAATCTTGTAAAATAGTGTACTATTGGCCTCATACTAGCTCGTATTAATAGGTCTAGAGCTATATATATATATATATATATATATATATATATATATATATATATATATATATATATATATATATATATATATATATATATGTCTTGTTTTGAGAAAATACTGTATTTTCCGATTTGGGTCTATCTGGTGTCTAGTCCCTTTAACATTACCAAATCATAAACAAAAAGAAACATTCGAGGGACGTTGAAAAAGTTCTGATATGAGGTAAGAAACATGCAAAACCACAATAGATACAGAAGAGTCTTTGTTCTAACAAAGGCTTGAACAATATGTTTAAATAAAAAAAATTGAGTAAAATGACAAAGTTAAAAATATGATATCATTTATATGTTATAATTTATACTCTGAACTATTGGAAGTACCCTATTACCAACAGTCTAACTTATGGCTGAATAAATTTCATCAGTCATTATAATAACAAGGAGATATAAATGAACAAAACACTTTATTTAATTTTAACAATTTATAAATAAAATTGTAGATATAATCAAGAAACTATAACTCCGGAAATATTATTCGTTGAATGTGCTTTTTAAACATATAGACAATTCAAAATACCTTTGTAGGCTAAATGAAACTCTTTCAAGACAAGACTTTACAATAAACTCTAACGTTAAGTTTGTATTTCACTTGACACAATTTATCCAACTGTAGCTAACTTTCTATGAGAAGTACATACAGCTTTTATTGATATCTGTGAAAAACATTTCATTTTTTGCATTTGATATATTTGAAAAACATTCATCTGGTGGATTTGTTAGAAAAACATAAACTTACACAAAAATATAATATGCAAAAAATGTAGATAAATAATTCATATATAAATACAATGAAAAATACAGAGACAAGCCCAGTAGTCTAATATTCAATAAGAGATGTTTGTCAAACAGTATGCCCCCTCATGAAGTCAAGAATATTTGGACAATTGAATGAAATATGAAAGGACTGAAATGACAACTGATTAGACATTGACGTTGGATGCCTTTTAGGCAGTTTAAAGATAATGATCATTCAAAGTGTGGGGATAGTAGGTACAGTTTTTAATCATGTTCAGGCTATGATTGATCTTTGCAGATAGACATGTATCCTCTTAGCCGCAGGGAATGAGTAAATATAATGTAATTTTAAAAACCAATATGAGTTGCATTGGAAGTTACTTTTACCTTGACCTTTGACCGGATAACCCCTTAAATCAATAAGGGTCATCTACTGGTCAGGCCCAACCTCCAAGTCAAGTTTGAGGGCCATAGGTGCATGCATTGTCGACGAGTTATCACTCAGACCTTTTCACATTCAAGGCCACTGTGACCTTGACCTTTGACCCAATGACCCCTAAAATAAATAGGGGTCATGGAATGGTCTCGCCCAACCTTCATGTCAAGTTTGATTACTATAGCTCCAGGAAATGTCGAGGTTTTGTTCAAGGTCACTGTGATCTTGACTTTTGACCAAATCAATAATAGGTCAGACCAAGCCTCAATGTCAAGTTTGGAGACCCTAGATGCAGGCATTGTTGAGTTATCACTAGGACAAGCTTTGACATTTTTTTCCATTAAAAGTCACTGTGACTTTGACCTTTGACCCGATAACCTCGATCAACCGACATGTGCAAAGCAATATACCCACTTTTCCTCGAAGGGGGGCATAAGATAAACCCTGTTACGGGGCACAAAGCAAGGGCCCAAACAATAAGACTACTTGTATTTTAATGATTCAAAATATCACACAACAACATCAAAAGAGAAATATTTTTCAAGCATTTTGATAAATACAACAAATGTATTAATATAATATTAAGTAAGTTTCATAAACTCATTTTTAAGACTTTCCAACAAGTAGTATGCCACATGGGTGCTTTTCAAAATAATGAGGCTTTTTCTTTTATCTCTCTTAACTTTTATTCATTTTTATCACTTTTGGGAAATGTTTCAGGCACATAATGGTCCAATCAATCCTGTTAAGAAAATTGTTGAGTTTCAAATGGATGGCTCAATCAGAAAAAATGTTGTGTAAGAATATGTTTCTAAATTTGCCCCCTGTGCACCCAAAAAAGTGTGACATTTTACATGAAGACCTTAATTCAAATGTGTTTTATTTTTTAAAACTGAATGATATAGTATTTTGTTATTTTTTTAATGTAACTTAACCCTTTCTCATTTTAAAAAACGTATTTTAAATAACAAATATGTATTATCTTAACCAAATTTTAATGTCATATGACGGACCCCCATTCATTTACAAAAGAAGAAAGAATATTAAATTCACATTGAGAACACTACCATTCCATTTAAGCACTATTTATATTAAATTACTATGTTATTTCAATAACTTTAACCTGCAACCTTTATATAAATAACATAGTTTTATTATTTCATACATTATTTTGTCCGTAACTCAGATGCATGACTTATTACCCCAAAATGTCCCCTGTGCACCTTTTCGGTTGTTAGTTGTCAGATTTCTATAATTTCTTCAATAAAATGATATTCTGCTGTATTTCCCAGAAAAGAAAGTAACAACAGATGCAAAATCAGTTTTCAGCCTCTCACATACAGAGATTTGAAGCATCTGCATGGTTTAAAGCAATGTCCCCTGTGCACCGTGTTTTAGCAGATTTCAATAAAATGTCATAAACTAACAAATATGGTGCTATTTTCACATTCTAGGAAGCGTTTTTGTTATATTTAGGCATCACTTGATAGTTTAGCAACGTGATGGCAAGTATGTTATAAATACTGTTTTTTATTAATTAATTATAAAGCCATTAAATGTTTACTTTTAAAGGTTTATTAAAATAATTTAAATACAGTTTCAGTATTGAGGCACAAGATAACATAATTTGTTTAAATATACTATTTTTATTTTATCATGACAATCAAAAACATCAAATCAAATTGAAACTAGAGCTGTCACAGGAGTGACGAATACCCCCAAATGCCGCCTGGACACATGAATGGCAAACCATTCCTTTGAAAAGAGGCCATAACTCCAACGTTACTGCACACTGCATCTTCTTTTATCATGCATGTATTGTTTGTCCGGAAACTATTTTTCTATTTTCGTAACAGTGCACAAAAAGCTTTACTCCACTGGCCCGATTTTCAATCACAAGCATTGTCTTCACAGAGGCTGCCTATACAGCAAGTTTCACCACAATATCTCATGCCCAATTAAAGTTATGAAGCAGAAACCATTTTTCTATTTTAGTAACAGTGACCTTGACCTTGGCCCCACCAGCCCCAATATCGAACTTGACCTGTATCTTCTGATGTTACACCTGTGTACCAAAAAATGTTCAAATCTGTCAAGCCGTTCATGAGTTATCGTCCGGAAACCATTTTTCTATTTTTAGTAACAGTGACCTTGACCCCACCAGCCCCAATATCGAACTTGATCTGTATCTTCTGATGTTACACCTGTGTACCAAAAATTGTTCAAATCCGTTTAGCCTTTCATGAGCTATCGTCCAGAAACCGTTTTTCTTGTTTTAGTAACAGTGACCTTGACCTTGGCCCCACCAGCCCCAATATCGAACTTGACCTGTATCTTCTGGTGTTACACCTGTGTACCAAAAAAAATTCAAATCTGTCAAGTCTTTCATGAGTTATCGTCCGGAAACCGTTTTTCTATTTTTAGTAACAGTGACCTTGACCTTGGCCCCACCAGCCCCAATATCGAACTTGACCTGTATCTTCTGATGTTACACCTGTGTACCAAAAAAAATTCAAATCTGTCAAGCCTTTCAATGTGTATTGAACTGTTTCATTGAAATCGTACGATCCCACGTATCTACTTTTCTTAAACATTCTGTAATGAGGACTTGTTGAACCCTGCATGCAATCATGAAGTTGAATTAAAGACATAATTATATGCCCCTGGAATTGAGGCTATTTTTATTATCCTTTTGGGTTCTTAAGGTGAAAAAATGCCACTGGTAAAGTTTGATTTTAAAGAAACAAAATGTTAAGTTTGAATACTTTCAATGTTTTCACCGAGAGTTTTTTTTATATAGACAGTATGATATAAAAAAATGAATTAATAAAATTGCTATGTAATCATACTAAAAATTTGTTTTATTACCTTACTCTAATATATCATAATTGTAGTGTCACAATGGTATTATTTGAAAATGTCATCCATGCAAAAATATAAAAATGGTTAATCAATATAACATAGAAATATCTTTATGTTAATATCGAAAATGCACTAACACTTTGCATCCAAATGATGGATGTCTAACCTTAAAGTTTTTTGTTCAATATTTTTTACGTGTAATTTAGAAGCAGTGTGGAATAACTAAGTCTGTGAAATCGAAGATAATCAATTAAAAGTTAATGTGTTATTAAAAAAACTGTAACATTTAACAGTTGATTTACGGGGCGGGAAGTTTTTTGCCAAGTCCGGAGGCAAGGACGCTATGGGCACGTTACCCGTGATGGGGGACCTACAGACAATTCTAGATAATGAGCTGAAAAAATCTCGTCAGCTTCAGGAACAACTGGACAGGCTTCGAGCGGAAAACTACAAGCAGGCAAATGAGTGTAGGTTTTGGTGGATTCAAGTAAAAGTAACTGCATCCAATACTTGAATTCTTGATACTTGTCAGGGGTACTTGATCCGCATGTTAGTTATTGCACTTTTCTATTATATAATTGAAAACACTCTCCAATATTGTACATGGCAATTGATAGTACCGGTAACTGTTTCATGCTGTATCAAAAACATTATCAGTTATGCTGCTTTCATTAGTTCCAACATATTTAATTCCTGAAGAAGTACAATTGACAGCATGAATTCAATACAAACACATAAGAATTTAATCGGAAGCTAAACACTTCTTCAATATAAAAAAGTTATGTTAATTATCTGGTTGTCTATTGCACTCTGATGGACTGTGTTATCATGTGTTTGTGCAAATTCAGTCAAAAGTATTTAAAGGATTTCATGCTTGGCCTGAAAACTACTTACCGGCTTAGGAGTGTAGGTTACAGCAAACTATTTAAATACGATTAAAGAACATACGGTACATGTGTATACCTTCTACTCAGCTCTTTCTTCATTTTCAGTGTTGAAGCTAAAGGGAACTCTAAGAGAGAAAATGGTTGCGGATTCTACTAACATGATGACCCCGAATATCAAAGCCCAGGTCCAAGTGCTTATTCGAACCCCAGCCCCACATCAGACCAGTGGCAAACCTCTATTGACCCCTAGCGTGAAGAAATCCCATCAGGTAATAAAATAAGCTTATAGCTATCACCTTGTTCCATACACTGTTTTCTAACTTAATTTTGTCTGGGATGATATAGTTCAAGGCCCTGTTTCAGAAAAGATTGTAAAGCTTATGATTGAAACTTTCTAAGCATTACTCCATATTTGGCTTAAACTGTATTGCAATAAAAATGAAAACAACATTACTCCGTATTTGGCTTAAACTGCATTGCAATAAAAATGAAAACAGCATTACTCCGTATTTGGCTTAAACTGCATTGCAATAAAAATGATAACAGCATTACTCCGTATTTGGCTTAAACTGCATTGCAATAAAATGAAACCATCATAAGTACATGAAATGTATAGATTTTGCCCATTTCTAAAGGGTTGTCCCCAAGCACACTTTTGCAGAGTATGGCTTACATATATCTTACTGAATTGGGCCCCTGAATAAATCCTGAAATTAGGATTGAAAGCTTTTAATTTCAGACTATTATCAAGTTGTTATGTTTGTTGTTTGGTGAACATTTGCATTGAGTAAGTAACAAGTACCTTGAAATGTACATCACTTGCTTTGAAACAATGTTAACAGAGGTCTCGGCCCCTTAACCTTCCCTACTTTAGACCTGAATCCATCCCTCATACTCAAACAATACAATACTGATTTATTACATTTTTTCCAGGCACTTGCATTGTCATCTGC
Organism: Mya arenaria; assembly: GCF_026914265.1. NCBI lineage: Eukaryota > Metazoa > Mollusca > Bivalvia > Myida > Myidae > Mya > Mya arenaria. The sequence goes on from NC_069125.1 coordinate 25,857,099, forward strand.
TCCAACGCCACAGCGGATTCAGCACAAGATTCCGCACCGGTTTGTGACTGGGCTGAATACAAGAGCCACCAAGTGTGGTGTGTGCCTGGGTAGTGTCCCCTTTGTGAAACAGGCATCCAAATGTCAAGGTAGCTCTAAATATGTTAAAATTGTTTTTCCTTTTTTTACTTTCTATCTATTGTTCTGGTATATTTATATATACTAGTAACTACAGTATATGCAAGCAGATTTGTTAATTCAAACTGTATAACGCATGTTTCCTATATTTCTTATCAGACTGTATGTTAATACTGAATTTTTATTATTTTATTCCCTTTCTGAAAGAATGTTCCATGGTATGCCATGTGAAGTGTTCTAACATTGCCCAGCCAACGTGCGGCCTCCCCACGGAGTATGTCCGCCATTTCACCTCCATGATGGATAAGGGGCCAGCCCTGTTGCCTAGCAACACTGTGGGATCCCCTGTGGAAGGGGGCGAAGAGGGGATTTCAATGACTGGCTGGCTCAAGGTACCAAGGTAGGGTTGATATATGTCAAGTTTCTCACTTAGCTCTTACTTTATGTCTAAGGGGCCAGCCGCGTTGCCAAGCAACACTATGGGATCCTCTGTTGAAGCATAGTTAATTTATTATTTTGGTGCTTAAGTTGTGGTTGTTGTGCAAAAAATCTTAGACAGGACTTAAGCTCCATTAAAGATTTGCACTTGAAAAGGAGCCTTTTGCACATGTGTATGTATCAAGGATAAGATATACATTGCGAGGCCATCTTATTAAGAATTACAACCAAGTACATATCATTCAAAAAGTTGTATTTACGATACACTGGCTAACATTCGTTGAAAAGATGGCCCCTGCTATACTTGAAGATGGTTGATAGATACAGTCTATAATTATATTTGAAACTATTAAAGGAGCAGTAAGCAGCCTGGGTGGGAAAGACGCTATGCCAAAATGGAAGGCAACATACTTCTCCTCTTCTACGAGGATAACGACGCCAATCCATGCGACACATTTGACCTTGTCCCCCCTGAGACAGATGTTACTGTACACAGCGCAGTCAGTGCTGCAGAGTTGCCGAGTCTAGCAAATAGTGACCTGCCATACGTGTTTAGATTGGAGCATGAGCCATTGACGACATGTTGGCCGGGCAGGTAGGGTTTATCAGTTCTATAGAGGCTATCTGCATATTTTATGTACATAAAGGTCATTTTATCAGCAGATTGTTGTATGAAAACTTGCAAGAATATGTTTGTGAACAAATTTAGTGGTGATTCAGATTTAAAAATGAACACCCAACATGATACTAACCTTTTAAGCGTTTTTCGTAAAACATGCTTGCAAACTAATAAGATAATTTATCTGTTGAACTCAGTTATCAAAAATAGCACAAGCCTGCAAGCTTGAATCAATCCCAGGCTTTTAAAACTTTGAGTTTTGTTAAACATTTTTATATTCCAGTAAATCTTAAAAGTAGATGACTAGTAGTTTTTTTTGTCATCTTGTTAACATTATCTGTAGTAATCACAGCAGTTGATCCCTACCATTGTATTTCAGGGTTCTTTATCTTATGGCCCCGGGATTCCCTGAGAAACAACAGTGGGTGGCGAGCTTGGAGGCCGCCATCAAACACCTCCAGAAGGGGGACAAAGTTAAACGCTCAGTATGTGAAATTTAAAGAATTCTGCAGTTTTTTGTATCTTTAATTAATAGGGAATGATGCAGTAATGTTTTCCCTACATGTCTTTTGAGTGCAAATACTTCTGAAGGACATTGCCGAGCAAACTAAGAATTCCACAATATTTTCAAAATGATTTGCATATGTAATTGGAATGTATTACAAATATTATGTATGTTTATCAGCACTGTTTTGTATTGTAGAAGATGGAGATGACCACATTACTGGACCTGAGCGGAGATCAGAGACCGGAACTCAACTGTTCACTGCTCCTTAGCAAGCAGGTAAATAATTGTAGGAATGAGTGAATAATTGCTTTCTGTAATATAATCATGTTGTTACATACATTTACATTGTATATGTATGTATCAGGAAAATGTAGCTGTTATCTGAATTTGCACATGATTTGTGTTAATAATAAACCTAGGTTTAGAGAAGAGACTGGAGCTTGAATATTCACTGCTCCTTAGTTAAACAAGTGGGATTCAATGGTTGTTTACTGAAATGTATTGTTTGTAACATGGTTCATTTCCAATTGATGTTACTTGGGGCAGACAAGGCTATGTTTGCGTTGAATAATACCAGAGGTCCACCCGTTTCCACAAAACTGAATTTAGTTTTACACAGGTCTAGCATTTCTACTAAAAAAAAAAAAAAATGTTGTATTTCCAGTTGATGTGACTTGGAGCAGATGAGGGCATATTTGCAGTAAATGTTACTTAAATTTCCCCTGTTCTTACAGAACTGAACACTAATTTGTACACCTTTAAAGTTTTACAATTGGAATTTTTGCTTAAATATTCCTAAATTTTTCTTGTGTTTCCAGTTGACGTTACTTGGAGCAGATGAGGGCCTGTTTGCGGTGAATGTAACACGTGATCCTCCTGTTCTCACAAAACTGAACACCTTCGAGAGCGTCCACCACCTTAAGTTTATTCCTCAACTTAGCCTTATTGTCCTTATTATGGGTAAGTTAGTCCTTAAGTTTATGGTTGAGATTGAGCGATTTCTTCAGAAAATTTCTTTTAAATAAATATTTGTACATCCGTTTACAATAATGCCTGTAATGGCTGTGTTTGCAACTGAACCAATCATAGGATGAATCGATTAACGGGATTAAATCTATTGAAATATTACTGTTACATATTCTAAGGGTTATTCCAGTAAAACATAAAACCCATGGGGGGAGGCAATTATTTTCATAGTATATGGGTGGGTGTCTTTTTTCGCTAATTTGGACCCCAAAGGAGTAAAGTTGCTTCTGTAGGGTGATGGCATAATTTAGAAGTGCCTTCTCCACATGGGTAATATGTTGAAATGGAATAGCCCAATATGATACTAGATAAGAGAGTAATTGTTGTGCTCATTGGAATGAAACATCATTGCAGCTACGGTAGATAAACATTTAAAACAATTTTTAAGAAATATAAGTAACTGTAAAAGATAAATCCGAACCTGGCCTAATAACCACAAAATATGATTATGTATGCTAATGAATTCTTATGTTAACTTGCCAAGTTCAATTGTCTGGAGATTATTGATTTACTCTTACCTTCACATTTTAATATTAGTCTTACTTGAACAATTGCTAAGGACTGTTCCATTTAAACATATAACCCCATGCGGAAGGCACTTTTAAAATATACCATCCCCCTACAGGAGCAAATTTACCCTTTCGGGGTCCAAATTAGAGAAATAAGACATCCACCCATATACTTTATATAATAATTGCCTTCCCTTGTGGGTTACTAGTATATGTTTTACTGGAATAGCCCAAAAATGAAATTTGTAAGATCATACATATTGATATACAAGTGATGTGTATTTTCTTGTTTCAGGCAAAGATCGACGTATTCTCACAATTGACAAGAAGCTCATTCAGTTACGCCTGGGGCAGTCAAGCGGGGAGGAGACCCAGCCTGTCCACCATAATGTTGTCAGTGATGTGGTCGGGTGCACGGTGTTTGACGTTGGGATGTGTGGGGACGCGGTGTACATGGTGGTCGGCATGACGGAGAAGATCCTAGTCATGAAGTATAACCCTGAGCTGAGGCAGTTTTGTGTTAGGAAGGTGGGTTTTAAGATGTTAGCAGGTTTCAGTTTGATTTTTCTTCCGTTATGCTCTACATTGAAAATGCATTTTTATAGGTACATGAGGATTTTTTTGTGGTTTCCCAGTGGAGCTAATTTTTTAAGGTTTAAAAATACCAAAGTTTGGGACTTGGAAAGTTTTGCAATTCAAAGACCTGCATTGAGAGAAAACAGTGAAACTACATTTGAGCTTACGCATTACAGTTGTATATAAATGTGTTGAATATTAAGTGTTCTACATAAATAAGCTTTTCCTGTTGAACAACTGTTTCAATCTTCCCTTCTAGGAGTTATCCTCAATGGAGCCATGCAGCTGTGTAATCGTCGTGGAGGGCTTTGCCATCATTGGTACTGACCGATTCTACAAGATCAATCTGGATCATCCCAGTTTGCTGGGTAAGAATGTTTTTAAGATAAGGTTAGAGTAGTTTTTGTTGGTGTTTCTGAATATTTATGTCGCCAGCGATGGATAGCAGAATCATAGTGATGACTTTGTCAGGCGTCAACCCCGATACACCTTCATTTCTGATTAATTTCTTTTGGATGACTTGTTGCAGAGTCATGGTAAGTAATTACATTACCGGTAGTCATGGGAAGTACATGACCCCTATTGAATTTGGGGGTCAAGGTCATGGTTATGGTGACCTTTACTTGTAAAAGTATGGGCACTCCTACTATGAGACAATTCTGATTCACAGATTTCTGGAGTGACCCTGGTTGATTAATGAGCTCCTGTATAAAAAGATAGTGTATCAATTAAAATCAAATGAAATGAAATCTCTTAAAGGGACTCTGGTTCACATTCTATAGAGCCAGAAATAAAAAAATATATACTGTGTGGTTTGTAACAAAACTAGTGTAACAATGATAACACTTCATAACATGCTCATAAAAGAGCTTTATTGTTAACAAAAGCCACATAATTTTTTTTTTTTTTGTGGAATAGCGTAAGAAACACTGTTGAACATTGAATGATTTTAGGCTAAAAATTACAGAATTCTGTTGAAATTAGTATACGTCAGTTGCTGTTCAGTGCTCTGTCAATAAAAGTAGGTAAACTTAATAGATTTTAAGAAGGTTGAAAACATCGTAATCAATGTAAAATCTGAGAACAAATAAATGTGAGATTTTATTAAAACAGGTATTTCTCTTGATTCAAACTAATTACCAAAAAATTGAAAGAAATCAAATCATCAGACGCTAGGAAGATTCTAGGTTTTGTCTTTTAGATAATATATGTGTACTATGTATCTATGCTTGTGTTTTCAGAGTTTGTGGACAAGAAGGACAGCTCCCTGGCATTTGCTGCATTTGGAGCGGCCACCCATCACAGCTACCCTCTGGCTGTGGTGCAAGTTTCACCTGAAGGCCTGCCATTAGAGTTTCTGCTCTGTTTCCATGGTAACCAAACATTTAAATATGCCATGTGATAAATTATGTCATATTTGCTACGTTGGAAGGCAAAATTTTGCTTAAAATGAAGACTTAATACAAAGATAACTTTTCTTCAACTAAACCATTTAAATGAAACAAAGGGCAGTCTGTGCCCCTGAAAGAGCCCATCCTTCGTTTTATGACTGGAGTTTGATTAGGTGATTAGTTTCATCAAAAACTGACAAACCCCTTTCCAAAATAATGTTTTGATAGTGTTCCATCAGACGGCTGTGTTGTGAAAAGGTTTGTTGAAGTGTTTTAAGAAACTTAACTTTCAATCAAAGTCTGGTAAAAGACCGAAGGCGGGGCTCTTTCAGCGGCATAGACTGCACACTGTTTCATTTAAAATAGTGAAGAAATAGTGAAATGATCTTTGTTTAAAGTCTTCAATCGAAGCAAAAAGTTGCCTTCCGACATAGCATTTATGATGCAATTTATCATGTGGTTTACACACACTGTTTTAGGTTATAGCATGATCATTTAATAGCATTGGCTGTGTTCAGAGAAAATATATAACTAGTGTAATAACTTTTAACGTGACCTCATAAATTAATAGCATTGAAAATGTTCTAGCAATACAGCCATTTGTTATATATTTAGCGCTGTAAAATATAAAATTAGTTTTTATGGTATAAATACAATTTTGATATAAATAGAATAAATTTCATATTGAATGACCATTCACGTAATATCCCCAAAATGAATTGACGAGACAAGTTTATGGTACTGCTCTGCAGGATTGATCATTGTAACCGCCCATTTTCAGAGTTTGGTGTGTATGTGGACAACAAGGGAAGAAGAAGCCGTCCCGCCGACATGAAGTGGAGCTGTCTACCTCTTTCTCTAGGTAAACACTCATTTTAGCAAATATTTAAACTTCTTTCAATCAACTCACTAACAGACTTTATGTTTGCAACAATTGTTTTCAAAATTACGTTTGTGTTGACCATCTGTTTCAGAAAGAAATTTTATTATGGTTCCTCATATATCTTCATAAAAAGCAATGTCATGTCACAGCTGATCATATAGTTGTTGATCTCTGCCAGTACACTGTACTAGTAGTGAGTATACAGAACCAGCTAAATATAGTCAGAAATAGTCATTCATTACCGTTACAGTGACCCATATTCCATCCAATGCTTTATTCACACGTATTTCATTATCGTGATACAGTATATGAACTGCATATTATATTTACCAAGGTCTATCAGAAGTCTTTCTGATGAAATTTATGTTCTGTACTTGATAATGTATTACTTTCTTCACAGCTTACAAAGAGCCATTCCTGTATGTGACATATTTCACCAGTGTCCAAGCCATCACTGTCCCAGCCAGTAAGCAGGAAATCAGGTAGGCTAATAGCTCAGTGTTTTTTCTTTTCTTCAGATTAGCTCTGAAGCAAACAGCTAGACAGATAAGTTCTTGTACATCTTAAGTCCACTATTTTGACCATTTTCTTGTTGGATACAAACATTTGTATTGGTATTTAGAATGATTTGTTATATTCAATAATCAAAATAATTCCAGACATGTGAACCTCTGGCAATGTCAGAGCGGTAGATTTGGGTCTCCAAGCCAGTAGATTGGGTTCAAAAGTGGTAGAATTTTTCAATCCCTTAAATTTTCAGTAAAAAAAAATTATGGATACAATGTAAAGAAATACCTGATGGTTGTGACTATTTTAAGATTTTTGGAAATTACGCTTTAAAAAGATCATGGTTCACTAATTCAGTAACACTGGTGTTTTACTCTTAGGTACAAAGTCTAGAATAGGTAGATGAATGAAACAAACATATTCATTTTAATGCACTATTATGTTTAACTCATTTGACATAAATGGTCAAAACAAAACAAAAGACCTTGTGGGACCTCGATACCTGGGCGTGGCTCTGAAACCCTGCACGGTATTTGTGGGTTCGAGTAACGGGGTGACCACCCAAATGCTCAGTCTACGGGGCAAGGACGGGACCATAGAACTTCCTATGGGCAAAGAGAATAGATTAGGGTGAGTGTTTTAGTAAAAAAAGATGGTTTTGAATACAAGAACCGGGTATGGTTCAACATTTTAATCTAAACAGGCTATTTCATTTGCAATGAAGATGCCGAGTGGAGACTTGATTATGGCAATGTATTTTTTTTATTGAAACAAGAAATATAGTTAAAAAAATGTTATCCATGGTTCTTTGAGTGACTGATAGCGTAGGGCCATCAATTTTAGTTATTTTGTTTCTCAAATTCTTTTAAAATCCAAATAAAATAATACCTGTAAATTTATGTTAATCTGTACGAACATTTTCTTCAGGTTGTTAAATAATTACATGTTATACACTATGTTTCAGTATACGATCGGCCAAGAAAGGTGACAGTTCGAAGAGCCAAACCTACAACGTTAACAAGTACAAGTCTCCTCGTCTGTGTCGACGCCTGTCCCTCACCTCCATCGATAGTAACAGCAGTGTTTCCTCATCATCCACGGTGTCCAGCTATAGCAGTGTTCAGACTGAACTTTAGTTATTGTTAAAGTTTCCTACAGTGGCTCTCACCTCCATTGACGGTAACAGCAGTGTTTCCTCATCATCCACGGTGTCCAGCTACAGCAGTGTTCAGACTGAACTTTAGTTATTTTTAAAGTTTCCTACAGTGGCTCTCACCTCCATTGATGGTAACAGCAGTGTTTCCTCATCATCCACGGTGTCCAGCTACAGCAGTGTTCAGACTGAACTTTAGTTATTGTTAAAGTTTCCTACAGTGGCTAGAATTGGCATTAATAATGTACAGACTGATCTTTAGTATCAAGAAATACAGAAATAAATGGTGGTCAAAATGACCTACACCATTGTCTCACATAACTTGCAAATGGCCACAAATACACACAGTTATGTCTGAAGAGCTACCAGGTATATTTATTATCAAGATTGACTTTTACATTAACCTATTGTAATTACTGTATAAAATTATAGGTTTAATTGTTGTAATATTTAATTTGAATTAAAATTAACTTCATATGCCTCACATTTACCAGTAATAACAGGGTTATCTGGTAGGATAAAGTTAAGATGTATTGCAGATGATTTTGTTAATGGACATGTAAGGGTTATATAATTTGACATTGTTGTGTAGTTTTTTTCTAATGGGCTATATTTAAATGTTTGAGATCAAGTGCATGTTTTATCAGTGTGTTCTTTTGGCTTGCATGCATGTTTAATTTATCCAATACAGCCAGTAAAAGTATGTTTTGGATAATAAGCCATTTCATGTTTCTTGTTTATTGTGAATATCTTTAAACCACTTCTGTGTTCAAGCTTTGCCTTGTATGTAATGAAATTCGGCTAACTGCTGTTCTAACTATACAGAAACTTTCTGAGTGTATTGTTGTGCATGGTTAAATGGCAAAATTCTTACAGGAGTATTTTTTTCTCAAAGTATCTCCCTAAAAGTAGTCGTACACTTTCTCTGAATATTATGTATGTATGTATTATGACTTTATCTTAAATTATTTTTTTCTTTTAATTCATTTTTTTTATTCCTTGGTATCATATTGTTGTTGTCTTCATCATTTCGTAATGCTTTTAATGGGTATCTCTTGTGTATATTGTGCCTTATTTATAATCATTATAATGTCATATTTGTTTAAGACGCAATACAGACCTATGAATGTCATCGTGTGTCTGTTTTTGGAATAAACACTTCATACCAAAACTTTTTTATTGGTTCTGATGACATCAAAGTATCAAGCCTATTTTTGGCAACAATGTTTGCTCACTGATGATGTACAAAGTCGAAAAAGAAAGCGCAAAGTGGAAAATATTACTTTCCAATTTATCTTTCAAAACTCACAATTCTACATATGGCAAGGAGTAGGTTGTGGATAGAAGCACAATCATTAAAGTGACACTCTTTCTAACTTAAAATCAATACACATGTCTAACAAACATAAGTTTTGAGTGATAAACCTTTAACTACATTCTAAATAATGCATTTAATATGGAAAATATTTATTACTGACAACAATATTATAACCGTATATTTGATAGCTGAAAACGCACAAATATTAAATGTCTGGTGAGTGCTAAAAGCTTTACGGCGATCAACTATCGTCTCATAAGGTAGAAATACTGTGTTCCCTGCACATTTCTTTTAAATTAAACACAGTATCCTTCATAAGAACCACTGTTTTAGATATGTATTCATCCTTTTGGGTAAATTAAAACAATTGTATTACAGTAATTGTGGTACATCTTATTTAGGAGTTAGAGTGCTTCTTTAACACTTTAGCTGAATGTTAAGAGGATTTGTGTCTATCAATATTATGGAATAAAAGAGCTTTTGCATAAAACTTGGGAAGAGAAGCGCAAATTGTACAGGAAGCCACCACAGACCGCAATATCCACTGCAAAAATAAGTACAGTACAGTTTGGTGCATAAGTTGGGAAAATCACAAGGATATGCTCCAGACAAAATCAGTTTAAAAGTGAAGGGCGTTTAAACTCTCAGAAGAGTTATGGTTCTTGTGCACTGCACTCCTCTCCAAAATGATCAGGGGTTATCTTACCAACGCATGTTTCCTACGATCGCTTTTTCAAATAATATTTCTGAGTAGACATACCTTCTAAGGGATTTAGCCAGGTTTTAAGAAATGACAGGGTGCTGCAGAAAAGGGACAGGGCGCTTAGGAAGAAATGGGCAGTGAATAATTTAAACATTATAAATTTGACCGAAAATGTTGGAAATTGTGTTCAGTTGAAGTCATAGTAGGTTTCAATTGCCAAATGTTTCAAGTGAATATATTTTTAATCAAAAATAAAAAAAAATATTTTACAGTCTTAAGCATTGAATTATATGAAGACGGAGGAGTGCACATGCTGATCGCCATGAGGGCAGAAGAGTACTTCCAAAAAAGGACAGGGTGCAGTACCCGTCCTTAACTCTTTAGCTAAAACCCTGTTATCTATTTCAAAACAAGGAGCTTCATTGGTCAGTTTATATTTGATTTTGCTATAATAAAGTTGAATTAAATTGATGATACAGACATATTTAAAGCTGCACTCTCACAGATATACGGTACCGTTTTTACAACTTCTTTATTTTTTGTCTTGGAAAGAGCAAATTTTTGCGTAAATATCTGCAAACCAACAATAAAAGATTGCTGACAAAAGATCGGATCGCAGATTTTGAAAATTACTGTTTTATTGCTTAAGCCGTTAATAATTGTTAAAGAAAAATGCATAAAACAACAATTTTTGAACTGAAAATAAAAATCTGTGATCTAATTTTTGTCTGGTTTCTATGCATTTTTGCATAAATTGGCTCGTTCCAAGACAAAAAAATAAACAAGTTGTCAAATCGTACAATCTGTGAGAGTGCAGCTTTAACAGAACACCTTGATTTTGTCATACGCTGGAAAGTCCCCAATATGTGAATGAGGTTTGAAGTTTGGGAAGAGCACCAAATGCAACAGAGAAAAAGGAACCAGCAAAAAACTTTAAACAACATATTTATTCAACAACAAATCAATAAAAATAATTTGAAAAATAACTAGAAACGCCTCAATGCGACGAAACCAGGTTTTTGTTATGGGCAATCAGAAATTATAGCCAATTAATTTGTTGTATGAGCAAGTTCAATCTGCAGCTTCATATAAGCTATATTCACACTAAGATTCATCACTATCCATCAATTCTAACTAAGTTGTTGGGCAGAAAAACATTTTTCTATTTTTAGGAACAGTGACCTTGACCCCACCTCCCAAGCTAGCTCTTCACATAAGCTACCTTCGCTCTAAGTTTCATCAATATCTATCAATGCTTACTAAAGTTATTGGGCAGAAACCATTTTTCTATTTTTAGTAACAATGACCTTGACCCCACCCCCCTCAAAAGAAATTCAAAGCTTGCTCTTCACGTAAGCTACAAGTACCTGCACACAAAATTTTGTCAATATATATCAATCCTAACTTTAGTTATTGGGCAGAAACCATTTTTCTATTTTTGGTAACAGTGACCTCGACCTTAGCTCCACCCCCCTCAAAAGCAATCCAAAGCTAGCTCTGTACACAAGCTACCTACACACCAAGTTTTATCAATATATATCAATGCTAACTTAAGTTATTGGGCGGACACCATTTTTAAATTTTTAGTAACAGTGACCTTGACCTTAGCCCGACCCCCCTCAAAAACAATCCCAAGCTAGCTCTTTACATAAGCTACCCACACACCAAGTTTAATCAATATCTATCAATGCTATCAAAAGTAATTTGGCAAAAAACATTTTTCTATTTCAAGTAACAGTGACATTGACCGTAGCCCCTCCCCACTCAAAAGCAGTCCCAAGCTAGGTCTTCACATGCTACCTACACACCAAGTTTCATCAATATCTGTCAATCCTAACTAAAGTTATTGGGCGGAAACCATTTTTCTATTTTTAGTAATAGTGACCTTGACCGTAGCCCCTTCCCACTCAAAAGCAATTTCAAGCTAGCTCTTCACATAAGCTACCTACACACTAAGTTTCATCAATATCTATCAATGCTCACTTATGTTATTGGGCAGAAACCATTTTTCTATTTTTAGTAACATGCGACCTTGACCTTAGCCCCTCCCCACTCAAAAGCAATCCCAAGCTAGCTCTGTACATAAGCTACCTACACACCAAGTTTCATCAATATCGGTCAATGCTAATTAAAGTTATTGGGCAGAAATCATTTTTCTATTTTAAGTAACAGTGACCTTGACCATTTTTCTATTTTAAGTAATAGTGACCTTGACCTTAGGCCCTCCCCACTCAAAAGCAATCCCAAGCTAGCTCTTCACATAAGCAACTTACACACCAAGTTTCGTCAATATCTATCAATGCTAACTAAAGTTATTGGGCAGAAACCATTTTTCTATTTTTAGTAACAGTGACCATGACCTTAGCCCTACCCCCCTCAAAAGCAATCCCAAGCTAGCTCTTTCCATAAGCTACCTACACACCAAGTTTCATCAATATCTATCAATGCTTACTAAAGTTATTGAACAGAAACCAATGTTTGACGCCCGCCCGCCCATCCGCCCGCCCAACGACAACCTCATTCTAATAACCTGGTTTTCGTTGAAAACCTGGTTAAAAATAATGCCTGTAATAAAAAAATAATGCCTGTAATAATGAAAAATGTCCAAATGTTCTTAAAATGCCCTCTGTTATGCTCGTATTTTCTAATGTCAAATTAAATATAGACTCATTGAATAGACCATTTTCTAGACACTCATAATTATTCCCACAAAAAGGTTGAAATGTAATTTAATGCAAGATTGAGACATGATTTAGCACTCGGGTTAACATTTTAAAGAGACTTTTTTTAAAGGGTACTTGAACTTTATGAAAGACACCAGATAAGAAAAGTCAGCCCTAATATGCAAAATGAAAATGTTCCTGAACATTCAACAAAATCGTCAGGAACTCTCTTAAATTTTAAAAATATTGTGTTTATTCGAAAACTTCTACATGGAATAAATAGAAATATTCTAAATAAATACAAACTAATGTCATAAATTTATGAAAAAAAAAGTTGATGTTAATGTATGTCAACATGCACATGAAACAAGACTAATAAACAAAACAAAAACAATACAAAGGGGTTGAACAGTAACAATAAAGTACAGAATTAAAAACACATGTACATGTAACAGCCTCAAAGATGTATACTCGCTAATACTCTCATAAATCAGTCATTGGCTACCGTACATGCCATTCTAGACGTGCCCTACCGTACATGCCGTTCTAACCGGGTACTACCGTACATGCCATTCTAGCCGTGTTTTACCATACATGCCATTCTAGCCGTGTTTTACCGTACATGCCATTCTTACAGTGTTTTACTGTACATGCCAATCTTACAAAGTTCTACTGTACATAGTCAGTTCAACCCCTGTTGATACACATGGTATATGTTTCGTAGTCTTCAAGCTTATGCTTCTGCCAATGAGATTCTCGAGCTCGCATATGAGTGTGGCAAGTTGACACCTGTTCGTGCAGTAAGTATTCTAACGTAAGGGGGGTACTAACTGTTGTCTCCTCCTGAAATGGAAATATTCAAATAATGAAATTAGTTTCATTGTAGTCACTAAACTGGGAGGCAAATGAAAATAATAATGTTTAACTGTACATTTATAAGAGTACACTGTCTTGATATAATAAACACAGAGTTGGACAACAGGGTGGGTCTTGTATTTACAAATACTTCCAATATTTTTTTATCTCATTAGTTTCATGTTCTCCCTCCGTTCTATATTTTGGAATAATTCAGGTTATGTTTGAGGTGCCTTGAATGTATGGCTAGTTTCAAACCAACAGCTGCCCTGACTATACAACAAGAATACCACAAGCGGTTGCCAGTGATTGACATTGGTTCTCAAGTCACTGAAAGCAAATGTGTTAGTCAGATGCACGGGTTCTTGTCCAATACATGCATACCGTCATATATGTGTAAAACGTTTTGTATTAATCGACTTTTATCGAGTTAACGATTTTCAACTTTTAGTCAATTAGGGATTTTGCAAGATGACTATAACAGTGACACCATGATCACCAAGGCAGCGATTATTACAAAACATTGGCTCGACTAGCTAAAAAGTACTTACCATTTACTGGAAGCATCTCAATAGCATTGCCTTCCTGTAGTGGGGTGGCTTGTTCCACGTCATCGTGTTTTTCATGACGTTGCCTTTTTCTACAGCTGCAGGAAAAATAAAACAAAACGGTTTTATCCAAGTTCTTTAGTTAGTGACAAAATGAAAGGCGAAGGTAATATTTAAGAATTTTCCATGTCCAGATAAGGAGTTTAACAATTTACTTCTGATCAGCTTGATCGAGATAGCATCTGTCTTGTTAAAATATGTTTGAATCGTCCCCTACCTAAACCACCACTTATTTCAGTAAACAACTACTACACGCCATTTTTAAGAACATACTATGAATTCTGGTTTATAAACAACTCTCATATTTTATTTCAAAATATGACACGAATACTGCGGAATCGTACGAGACATAATAATTACAAACAGGTGGGGAAAAAATCCTCCAACGCAACATGCCAAGCACAAAAGCAAGTTGTGTCGGGATAATAAAAGCCCTAGTATTATTCATTTAAACCAATTGGTAAGCATTGAGTATGGTGAGTCCATACTTCTGGTATCATTGATTTGAACAATACGCCTCTCTGTTAAACACTTTTGTCACATTATATATTTGAGAATCAATAGTATGTAAAGTAAGAATTTGGAAGGACACTTACTAATTTACAATATTAGTTTCATTTCTTTATGAATGAAAAACTGCTCATATTCTTTCCATCAGTTCACTGAGCACTGAGTGAAATAAAAATGGTGCATTCAATGTCAGTAAGCCTACATTATGTATATGTAATAAGTTAAGTACCTAGTACGCAACTTTTGAAGAACTTGAGCGGTCTTTTCTGGACAACTGTAGAAAAGGATGATACCCACAAGAATGAGTACAGTCAGTACGCCACAGAACACTCCAACAATAAGACCAACCTTGTTATCCTCTACTTCATCTGAAATAAACCAATGTAATACATACATGTTTAATAGTGTGGTACGACGAAAACAAGTATAATTGTTTTTTAAAGGCATTTTTTTATTTTACCAATGTATTGATATTCCAAAGATACTGTGGTTCCTTTTGACGGTTTTGTCCACCAAGATATGTTGTCTTTGGGAAAACATTTCAAAATTACGTTCTTTGTTACATAACAACATGTATGGCATTTGTAATAAATGCCCATGTTCCATTCAACCGGTGTTTGTTTTCCTTCACTCCATACTAGTTTGAGTTGCCATACATATATTACATAACCTTGACCTTGGACAATACATAAAATAAGCTATTAAAATACATGACAATTTATTTGAAGGAAAATGTTTACACTTTAACATCATCAATAAAAGGGCTATAAGGCTGATATTTTTACATAGATGATATGACTGTCTATTTTTGTAAACGCATGGTCAGAAATATTTCACTTCTACAACTAACCAAGAGGACAACAGATGGGTGCCAAGTACATACTTATGTCACATGCTTACTGAAATTTCTTATGGTTTTAAATTATGGCCACAGTTTAAGATTTAGCATGACGCACACTTTCATAATGTTTATATTTACAATAATGAACCACCTTTTTTGACACAGACAGTATCCTCATATTTGTTACATGAGCTTTTCTTAACCCATCCCTCGGGGCAAACTGAGCAGTTCTGGCATGGCGTCACCTCGGAGCTGGTGTTTGAGATGGTCTTCCCGTTAACACATTTCTCGCATGCTGTATCATTGTGACTGTTCGCTGTAAGTAAGGAACATTAGGTTGAACTTTGCCCTGTCATATCACCATGGACCTATCAACCGTAGGTCATTTTGCAATAGTGTTTTTGTAGTTATGCACTTGAGTTTCCATCCATGACACAATGTCAATACTTTGCTTACCAATACAGTTCATGGAAAACAATGTATGCAGAAAGAGATTTATATCATCATCGTATAACCATTTAAGTACTAAACATGGTAAAATGGACTCAATTCTCAAAATTTGGTCCGAAATAATTATAAAATGAACATAACTAAACCATGGATTTCAAAGGGATCAAAATTGATGTATTCACTTTTTGGGAACAAAGGTTTTGATGAAATCGCCAAACCTGTAAAAAATCAATTAAACTCCTACGCAGTAATTTCCCTTGATGAGAATAGTGTTTTTATAATGCAAGGGAAAGTAAGCATTGGATTATGTTTTAAATGATGAAATTCTGCATTTAGGATCAAGCCCATTCAGCCCAATTTGCAATTCAATCAATGTGCCAGTACACTCGCCAATACACTTTGTTGAATGAAACAATGATGTACAATACACTTAACAATTTTACAAAAGGGTTTACAATACACTTTAAGTAAAACATATTCTTAATACTCTGGTTTGAGATAAATGCAAAACAACATAGTTACCTATTTTTTTCACACCATATCCGGGCTCACACGGCGACACTTCTCGGCAATCCCCGACCTGTCCTTCTCTCCAGTACCCTGGTTTACACTCACATTTCGTGTCATTAAACCGTGTACACTCCTTTACCACAACTTCACGTGATTCTTTATAATTTCCTTTACATTCAGAACACCTTTCGCAATAAATCCCTCGACTGTAGTGCTCTGTAAAGCGTCCATCAGGACAGTCCTTACATTTTGCCTGGCCACCATCTTGACTACAATGTTGAATCCAGTAACTGCCAGGCGGGCACATTTTACACTGGATGGTTTTATGGTTAACTTCTATTGAATAATAATTGTCATCAAATTCTGCCAAAAGTCCTCGTGTGAATACAGCCAGCACCAACAAACCAGTAGTTACTTGTATACCACTCCCCATTTTGTTTATGGATTGTTCCTGAAACTTAGAAGGCAAAATTATCTTAAGTTATATGAAATGCAAATGATACATTGACAAAATTAAATGCCATTAATTAAGGTATTATTTAAGTGTTAACTTACACACTCAGTTAGCGTCTTTTTAATTTAGTCCAAATATTGTACATTCAAGTCACTGCTTACTATTTCTGATATTGGGAAACCTCTTAAAAAATTTGTACAATCCCAAAATAACCAATACTTGATACTGTTTAAATCCGCTATAATGTCAATTGTATTCATCAAAAGTTATATAACTATGAACAAGGGAGTGTCACATTCCATCCAGGTGAGTTTTGAAAAAGATTGAAGTGGGATTCCATAAAGTTGAATCTAGAATTTAACCTTTTATTGATTTAATATGTATGAATAATACTCATACTTAAAATTGTTATCATTACAAACTAGCAACGTCTCGTACACAAAAAAATAGGGCGAAAATCACAACCAAAGTTACCTTTAAAGTGTTCTAGTTTTGATACAAGATCATGAATGAATAAATCATGGACTACCCTTAAACAATTAATTCCTCTATCAATGCTATATTGAGTCCAAATGTTAGGATAAAAACATTACGGTAAACAGCATTACATGTTGATCAAAATAATAAACATACCTGGTAATATGTACGGATTTGAAAAAATACCCAGAAGAGTCAACCAAATTAGGCACAACAGGTATTAGAATTCATCGTGCACTCAAGTGACATTACAATTGAAAACATGTAAATAACAAACTGATTGTTTTTTCAGCTAGTATTGGAAGTATGGGGCTACTATATATTTTTTTTGTAATTTGTGCAAAGAGTAAGTTTTAGTCCAAGAAAGTAGGCTTCTGATAACAGAGCGTACTTATTATGATAGAGGTAGAAAATTATTACATCTGAAATCTGCCAAAACAGAAATGGAAGAAAATATGATATACTCGTATGTTTACTTTCAGGATTTTGGCGCTAAAATGCACAGACAATAGAGTTTTGTACTAACTCAAACATTGACACTCAACAAGGATTCTATGATTAATGTTTCGTGAAATGGACTACGATATGATGCCATTTGTAAAATATTTTTTTACATGGCCTTGTTTGTATGGTGGCATTTTATTGCTGTAGAATAACCTGATAGCGTTCGCGAATTGTTTCGTGTTAACCACTTTATTTTTTGCGATAATTATCTAGCTTTCTAGTTAATATTCATGATACTTTTTTGGTAAGATAACTACCATAACACTAAGAAAAGGCTTGAAAGATTAACACAGAATTGCCACCGATTACCCGTTTTAGCTAAACAACACTAACAGGTTTTTGAAAGATTAACACAGAACTGCCACCGATTACCCGTTTTAGCTAAACAACACTAACAGGTTAACTACCGTAGTTGTGGTTTGCAAATTCCAATTAATAAGTAACATAATAACTGGTTAACTAGATAAGATTCGTGTTAGCACTTATCTTTAAATGCACTTTTGGTTTCTTGCAGTAACTGGTTATCTAGTAATGGTTTGCGTATTCCACTTAATAAGTTACATAATAACTGGTTAACTAGATACGATTTGTGTTACCAGTTATCTATAAATAGATTTATACAACTGGTCATCTACTTATGATTGTCGAATTTCACTCAGTAAGTGGTAACACGAATCTTCTCTAGTTAACCAGTAACTTGAAACCACAACTAGATGACCTGTTAGCGCCTGAATCTGGAATGCATTTACAGAAGATTAAATAGTAAATACCTGTGCGTTTTGGGTGTTAATATTGTATGTAAAATTCATTAATTCTAACCGAATCTTTATTCCCTTTAAGAGTGTGAATGCGTCCATTTCAAAATAATGTAAGATATTAACTTTAAAAAGACATCTAAGCATTGAAAGGGTGTTTTCATTTTCTTATTTATATAAGTTTAAACATATATAGCTGGTACAGTGGGTTCATGATTTATATTATGTCAGGGGCAGATCCAGGTTTCAACGTTAGCGTTACTTAGGGGCGTACCCTTTTCACTTGCGCCCCTTCCACAGAAATTAAAGTTATTTGTTTTAAAGTTTTGGCAGGGAGGGTTTGACCTCCTCCCCCTAGAAACTTTTAACAATTCCTAGTCCGAAATGGTGCATTTTGGGTGTATTTTATTACTGCTCTCCTACTATATTGAAATAAAAAGTAAACTTTGACGATTGGGGGGTGGGGGGTGGGGGACGGCGTGTGCGCCAGGTAATTTTCATGCTGTTCCTTTGCTGTGCATAAATGGTGGAGAACTGAGTTAAGCTGCACTCTCACTGATTGAACGTTTTGACAACTTTTTTATTTTTTGTCTTGGAACGAGCCATTTTTGCAAAAATCCATGGAAACAAGTGATATAAGAATAAAGTGATAAAAAAAAAATCACAGATTTTTATATTGCAGTTCAAAATTAATGTTTATGCAGTTTAAGCCATTAAACATTAATTTTCAAATGGAAATATGCAAATCTGCGATCTGATCTTTTGTCAGCAATCTTTTATCATTGGTTTGCAGATATTTACGCAAAAGTTTGCTCTTTCCAAGAAAAAAAAAAGTTGTTAAAACGGTAAATCTGTGAGAGTGCAGCTTTAAACAAATCAATACTTGTATGTAAAATTCCGTAAATTTTCTTTTTCATGATTATGCATGTTCATAAAACAAATGCACTTTTCAGCCAACACAAACACTCGCCAATACTGTTTCTAGTTTTTCACTACTAGGAGCATCAACCTGATCAGCCTGTCTAACAAGTTCGTGGGCCAAACATGTTTAATTTATTTATTTATTAGAAACTTCTCTTCTGACCATGGACACATTGACCTGAAAATAAATCTGCAGGTTATGCCAATAAAACATTTTGAAATAGTGCATGAAATATTTTAATTTAAAAATTTACAATTAAAGCTGCACTCTCACAGATTGTACGATTTGACAACTTTTTTTTAATTTTTGTCTTGGAACGAGCCAATTTATGCAAAAATGCATGGAAACCAGTGATATAAGACTGCTGACAAATAAAAATCAGATTGCAGATTTTTATATTTACGTTAAAAAAAGAATGTTTTATGCATTTTTCATTTTTTGCATGTATGCCATAAAACATTAACTTTCGAACGGAAATATGAAAATCTGTGATCTGATCTTTTGTCAGCAATCTTTTATCATTGGTTCGCAGATATTTACGCAAAAAATTGCTCTTTCCAAGACAAAAAATAAAAAAAGTTGTAAAAACAGTATATCTGTGAGAGGGCAGCTTTAAGAGCTGTTAAGCATGCTTATTAATACCTGCAAGCTATATATCCGGCTGCAACCTGATTTCACCATGGAGGACACCGAATAGCCTTTTCAGTTGACCTATGTCTCTTTCCACCTCGGCTCTGGTAATTTTATATAAAAAAATGTTAAATTTACTTTGAAAAGTGAAAAGAAGATTACTTTTTACCACCGCCTTGATATATTTAGCACAGTGTTAGCACATATGCACCAATTAATTTTACTTAGTCTATTCAAAATAATTCATAAAGAAAAAAAGGTAGTACAAGGGGCATTGTCGGTTTTCTTTACATTGACAAAGAAATAGCAGCTCTTGGAAGCTTATTGTATTATGGTGTACCTTACAATTTTTTATGGTCAATCTACAATTTTCTTTCTACATGTATGTTGACAAATGTTTACTTATTGTAACAAAAGCCCCATTGTATTACCTTTTTCACTTAGTGTCTTCAGTTTCGTTATATGGACCCTGCACCCATCCCTCCAGACAAACTGAACACCCCAGAACATGCACACAAATTTTACAACATCAGTATGTAGAAAACCAGGGAACCCCGGGTTGAGCCAGCTTTGACAATAATTAAAACATTGGTAAAGAACCAATACAAGAGACTTCACACGAAATGTCAAGGGTTTACGCCTTATGATTTTAGAGAAAGTTTTCAAATATTGTACTATATTACATGTATGTATATAGAAAACCTTAGACCCCCTAGGCGGTATAGGGTTTGGACCACAGGGACATTATTTGAACAATTTGATGAAGAACCATTTTATACCAAATATCAATATTCTAGGCTATTCAGAGACAATATAACAATATAATTTATCAGAAAGCTGTGACCCCGAGGCAGACTCACTTAATGTAAAAATTATAAGTAGATCTGGTTTGAGATTAATTCAAAACAACATACCTATTTCGCCACACGATATTTAGGCTTACACGGCGATACTTCTCAACAATCGCCGACCCTTCCTTCTTCTCCAGTACTCCGGTATACACTCACATTTCGTGTCGTGAATTTGCGTACACGCCTCTGCCTACACTTCACCCAATGGTTTAAAATTTCCTTTACATTCGGTCAGCAATGTCAGGTGCGTTCGTGCTTCACGGTATTGTTTTCATTGGAAAACGTCCTCGATTCGGTGAGTGTGAGGGTGCAAAAACAATCACGTGACCACAAATACGAACGACCACGGAGAAATTGAGACAACAAAACGTATGTTTTTGACGTTTTCTTTATTATCTTGAATCGAATTAAAACAAGACCTAGCCCATGGTACGGCACATAATTTCCGCTTTCATGTGGTGACCACAAATACGAACGACCACGGAGAAATTGAGACAACAAAACGTATGTTTTTGACGTTTTCTTTATTATCTTGAATCGAATTAAAACAAGATGAATGAATGTTCTCAAAAACTACAACATCAAGAATATCAGACAGTATACCACATGAAATCGGAAATTATGTGCCGTACCATGGGCTAGGTCTTGTTTTAATTCGATTCAAGATAATAAAGAAAACGTCAAAAACATACGTTTTGTTGTCTTAATTTCTCCGTGGTCGTTCGCATTTGTGGTCACGTGATTGTTTTTGCTCCCTCACAGTCAACGATAATTTTTAGAAACGACCTTATGCACCGAATGAAGAGCAATTGCTCGTTTACGAAGACACTTGTTTTAGATAAAAATAATGTCTGTATTAAAATATCTCGTGAAAACAATGCAGGTTCTTACTAGGCTTCCCGACACACTCAATGCATTTTTTGCTTCAAAACAGCTAGTTAATACCGTTCTCTTGCGTACAAACCCCACCCGATGCTTTGTTTTGGACAATAACAGTATTGCTATTGTTTTCCGAATGCAGACAGCCAATTTTGGAGTTAAATCGGCTAATCAAAGAAAATGCTTGCTGGTTCATTCTGTACATTTTTAGAACCTATACATTAGTTCTATATATTTTCAGGGAACAAAAGATGAAACGAAAGAAGAGATGAAACCTGAATCTAAATAGACAAAAAACAAGACGCTTTAAAGTAGTCCATATAAACGACATAATAAATTAACTCTGCATACTTGAAAATAGAGGTTCTTTATATATAAAAGGAACTATGAATACACCAGATTGGCACCAAAAAGTTGTTGTTTTTTTCTGGAAAGAAATTCAGGACAATTATTTAAAGAAATGTTTTACTCTTTCATATCATAATTGTAGAAAAAAGTCGGGTCGGAGACAGGGTTGGAACCGGTGTCGCCAAAATTGCAGTCCAGTGTGGTATCCACTGTGCTACGAAGGCTTACCCTAAACAGTTGGAATATTTAAGCTAAATACCTTACTTGGTTATATCACGTGATTACATCGACTAACCAATCACGCATTACGGGAGTGAATTCCACTAGGTAGACATACCGAGTAATCTTTTTTAATTGAAAATAAAATACGAGAAAACTGCGAAAAAATAAATTAATTTTGAACTATGTGGTACTTCATTTAGTAAGTTTCAATGCATTGTACAAATCGATACGAAGTTTATGTCAGGTTTCGACAATTTTCTCTTTTTCGCTATTTAATCATACGGAGTAATTGCTTATGTAATAATGTAAGGTAAAATTGTGGATTAATTAAAACTACATTTTTAGGAAATAGCAATGAAAAGGAACTAAGAGTTAACCTTAAACAGTGTGCTATATGTTTACTTTGGCAATCGAAGTAAAAAGGGAGACAACCTGCAGGAAACAGTCAACAATTTAAGGTCTTAAATGTTGTAAGTTACACCTTAAGTGATAAAACTGTTTTATATAAGGACATAACCGTGTCTCGACTTACTATATAACCTTCAAAATAATGACAGTTCTACTTTAGATAGAGTGCCCTGTCAGTGTGTGTATACCACGTGATAAATAACGTTATAAACGCTCCGTCCGAAAACAAACTTTTGCTTCGAATGAAGACTTAAACAAAGATAACTTTCCTATTTCTTTACCATTTTAAATGAAATATAGCGCAGTCTACACCACAAACAGAGCCCCGCCTTCGATCGTTTACCAGTGTTTGATTGAGAGTTTAGTTTCTTAAAACACTTCGACAAAACTTTTCACAATACGGCCGTCTGACGGAGCACTGTCAAAACATTATTTTGGAAACAGGTTTGTCGAGGTGTTTGTTGAAACTAATCACCTTATCAAACTCCGGTAATACAACGAAGGCGGGGCTCCAAGGTGGCATAGACTGCCCTTTGTTACATTTAAAATGGTGTAGTGATTGAAAAGTTATCTTCGACTTAAGTCTTCATTTTAAGCACAATGTTGCCTTCCGACGTAGCATATATGACGTAATTTATCACGTGTTATTCACACACAGCCTGTACAAAATTACCCTTTTTAGACGTGCTATAGAACATATACATGAATTTAAAAAAAAAATCGAAGCCTTTTATTCGTTATTTTAATGTGCCAAAGATCTTCCAAATTTGGGATGAACATAGGTTCTAAAAATGTACAGAATGAACCAGCAAGCATTTTCGTAAATGAGCCGATTTAACTCCAAAATTGGCTGTCTGCATTCGGAAAACAATAGCAATACTGTTATTGTCCAAAACAAAGCATCGGGTGGGGATTGTACGCAAGAGAACGGTATTAACTAGCTGTTTTGAAGCAAAAAATGCATTGAGTGAGTCGGGAAGCCTAGTAAGAACCAGCATTGTTTTATTATGAGATATTTTAATACAGACATTATTTTTATCTAAAACAAGTGTCTTCGTAAACGAGCAATTGCTCTTCATTCGGTGCACAAGGTCGTTTCTAAAAATTATCGTTGAAACATATAGAAAACAGTGGTAATACTCACTGAATCGAGGACGTTTTCCACTCATAACAATGAACCAGGAAGCATGGCCGCACCTGACATTACTGCCCTTGTCGGTACACGTTCTACAATAAAGCACTCATTTGAAGTCCTTTGTAAAACGCCCATCGGGACAGTCCTGACATACTGCCTGGCTACCGTCTTTGTTAGTTTTCTTTCCAGAAAGTGCCAGGCGGACACATTTTACCCTGGATGATTTCACGATTTACTTCTGTTGAATAATGCAACTGTCCAAACTGTGCCAAAGTTTCTGTTGCGGGAACCGTCAGCACTGACAGACTGACCATGTGCCATTTTGGTTATGGATTTTTCCTATAATATATAAGGCTAAGCTTTGACTTACACTCTCCAACAACGGTAAGCTTCTGTTTTACTAATATTTGAACATTGTTTTACGATTTTTTAAATGGCAGACCTCTCGGAATGAGTACAATCCCGTAAATAAAAAAAATAAAATTGACTACTGATTAATAAAGAAATAATGTACACTTAGGTTATCATTTGCTTTAAGTAACAAGAATCTCTTTAAAATCATAATCGTGACGTTCACTTCATTTCATTACCACGGCCTCTAAACGCCAGCTCCACCACTTTACGGTGGTGCAAAGAAAAAGAGCTGTCAACACTTCTGTGTTGGAGCTGTGCTGTTTGAAATATGTCCGTTAAATGAAATTATCAAATAAAATATAAACCATACTCACATTTGTCAATGTAAACATAGGGCACAGCTCCACCACAGAAGTGTCGACAGCTCTTTTTCTTTGCACCACCGTAAAGTGGTGGAGCTGGCCTTTAGAGGTCGTGATTACGCTGTGGACGATCTGAGATCTTTAAATTAGATTGTTGGGCATTATTGCACATGTACGTATACATGTGACCACTTAACATAACGTTATAGATAGGTAATGGTTTAAATGGAATTCATTGGTTGCTTAGGAAGTCATTGGTTGCTATGGATCAAGTTAGTTAATAAACACTACATGTCAGAGGCTACATATACCAAATATCAAGGGTCTTGGTGTTGCGGTTTCAGAAAAGAAGATTGTCAAAAAAATAGCTATATCAGTATATAGAAAATCTGGGACTCATATGCCAGGGCTGCTTTTGCCACAGCCTGGGCATTCTTTGAACAATTTTGATTGTTTATGAGCCACATACCAAATATCAAGATGCTGGGCCTAGTTGTCTCAGAAATAATCCGTTATACATCTATTAGAAACCTATGGCCACCGAGGCGGTTCCGAATTGACCCAAGTGACATTATTTTAACAACCTTGGCATACATGCCATATCCCCCGGCGGGGAGAAAAAAACCCGGAATTTCAACCCATCCCCTGGTCCCCCGCCAGGGGATCCATATCCCCTGGAATTTGAATTTAAAAAAAAAAAATGGAAAGCATCAATAATATTTTGAGTGTGAAATTCCATGAAGGACCATGATGACTAAGTCCAAAAATTATTGTAATTTGAGTGTATTTCTGTATTTATTCTTATATTATAAATGCAGATATTGCGCAAATTTTTGCCGCGTAAAAATCCCCTGGTGTAATATCAAACTCCCCTGGAATTCAGACCAAAATCCCCTGGGAAGCCTCTCAGAAATATGGCATGTATGCCTTGAGAAAGACTACATACCAAATATCATGAACATTGCGTTCTCAGATGAGAAGCTTTTGAAACCTTTTTACTATACGTTTATATAAAAAAGTGACCCCTAGGACAGGACCAGCTTTGACCCCAGGGTCATAATTTGAACAATCTTGGTTAATGGTCCTCTACGTGACTCTACATACCTTTTATCAAGGGTGAGGTCCTTACTGTTTCAGACAAAAAAAATGTTGACGACATACGCTGGACACAGGGCATTCACAAAAACTCCCCAAGTCATTATGCCCATGCACATGCTGGCCGAATTTGATGATGAATGGACAAGGCTTCTAAAGTTATAGATCGGATATGAGCAATTTAAGGTAATTTCTATAATTAAAGGGCGATAACTTTCGAGTGACTCAAACGGTTAGTCTTAAATAATAGACGTGTTATACGGGTGAAGGATTTGCCATATCAAAAATCGTAAAAAAAATCCGTAAATGTACAATTATTTGGACTACTCAAAGTTTGAGTAGTCCAAATAATTGCACGTTTATGGAATTTTTAGCAAGTTCGATAGTCAATCATACCGTTTGAGTCAAACGGTATGATTGACTATCGAACTTGCTCGAGATATGCCCATAAACATTCAGACCAAATTTGGTGATGATTGGCATAAACATCTGTAGATAAATTGACCGGACAAAATACTGGAATACTGGATGCCAAAAGTCCGCCTATAGGCGTAATATTTTACGACATTACCTTATAAATGCATAGAGTCCAATATAAGTGCAGGTGGCTCAATAGAGCTCAAAGTCGACATTTTCAGACGCTTAGAAAGTAGGTCAACAACCAGGATGTATCCCGTATTTAAATAAATACCTCTACCTTTAACCTAGGCTTCGAAAAAGACTATCGCAATTATTTAAATGATCGCAACTGTCAACTTATAACATTAACAGTCTTTCTACATCGTTGTGCCTATAGCTAGTGCCCAAAATTATCAAATAAACGATCCTACCTGCATGGAAGCCTGGAAGACATTAGTCATTTTAGTTTATATATATCTACTTCCGTTTTCTGTTTTCAGAAAATAAGGTCCGTTATTTGAAGAAGTACTGTATAAAGCCCGGCGTTCAACCTTATAAATACCCAAATGTATATTTTGGTGTAAATATAGTCAAGTCTAAATATAGAACAGAAACAAACCTGAAAATATGTCATTTGAATTTTAAATTATTTAATCCAGTGCGTAGTCAATCAGGGGCGTAGCTAGATTGTCCATAATGTGTTCGCGAGCATAAGTGGGGTCCGGGGCATGCTTCTCGATATTATGCGGGAGTGTTGCGGGAAATATTCTCTCGAACAAACTCTCATCCGGTGGTATACAGACTTAACTAACTTAACAATGCTTGTTAAATGTTTATCTCGAACATTTAGAACAGCTGTTGTAATGTCACATTTCAGGAACCACACGTTTGATACGAAGAGTCGGAGTACAGTACAGCACAGGGGTTATTTTGATAAACAGAAATGCATTACAGAAGGGAACCATTGGTGTGTGCTGGGAGCGGGCTAGACGCAACGATTCTAAGATGCTTGTAACAGATCGCATGGGGATAAACGTTTCATTTGAACATAATTTAAACATCTTTAATGAACCTTTTATTTAACCATTCTTTATGTTGTGATGATAATACTGTCATGATAATTGTTAATGACAGATATTGTGATAATGATAACCATAAAATGATATTGCGATGATACAATGACAATGTATGCTCTACCCGGAACAATGTTTATATCACTGAAAATACTCTTTGAACTGTATGTGTAAGTGCTGTTTTTCAGAAATAAAGACATTATAATGGAAATGTTCTTCATTTATTCTATAACTGTATATCTTAGATTAGTTTTATATATTGAATAAAATGATTGACAATAAAGATCAACAAAAAGAACATTTGGAATGCCCGAATTTTGCAAAGGAATATGTAATACTCCACTTTAGTTTCCATCCATGACACAGTCAAGACTTTGCAAGCCAATGCAATATATGAAAACATGAAGATGATATATACTGAAAGAAATTTATATCATCGTAGAATCACCAATAAAAAGGGGAGTCATTGGAGCAACAACATGTTTTTATGCTTTGAAAATGCTCTAACACATCTTCACTTGTGATACAAATTATTTGAAAGTGGAGGTAAACGGTCAGTCTTGATTTTCAGTGGTTTATACACGTCAAATAAAAAAGAAATAATATTTGTGCTAAGTTGTTCCTAATATGATTGACTATGTGTTGTATCTGAATAAAATCGCATAGAACTTGTATAACTTTCTAGAGCTAAATGTTGACAACGGACATATCAGGATTTTGAAGAAGTTTTAAGCCATTTCCGCATAAAGCTTGTTATTGACATCGCGTTGTCTCTTTTCCAGCTACTTATTGCACTAGACTCGATTTTGTGAACGCTGTGGTGCCAATGCATAGGTTGTGGTACCAATGCACCAAAGTTGGATTTCCGTGCTGCTGTTTCATATTGCTCATTTATTTCGAGCACACATTTCCATGTATACTTTTTGAGAGTTCGACTCTTCAGTCCACTCAACCATAGTTGTTTTTAGTTCCCAATTACAAGATAAATTAAAGGGTGAATACATACATGAAAATGTAACAAAATCTATCATCAGGTCTCAAACGCCATCAATGAAGTACAGAGTGTCGCTTATAAAATTTGAAGAAATGCATGAAATTATATTCCAAGCAGTTAGCATAAAATCAGGTATGCTAATAGATCGTTGTGATTCTCTTTTCTTCAGATTAGCGCTGATGCGAATAGCTAAACAGTAAAGTTCTTGTACACCTTAAGCCATCTCTTTTGACTGTTTTCTTGTTGGATACAAATATGTGTATATAAGTATTTAGAATAATTTGTTATATTCAATGATTAAAATAATTTTACAACACTAGTGTTTCACTGTTAGGTACAAGGTCTAGATTAGATCGAAGCACAAAAGAAACATACTAATTTTAATGCACTATTATGTTTAACTCATTTGACTTAAATGATAAAACAAACAATACACGTATGATTTGGCATTTTGCAATCAACGATCGTCTCATAAGGTAGAACTACAATGTTCTCTTCACCTTTTTTGAGAAAAAATAAGCACGGTATCCTTCATAAGAACCATTGATTTCGTCCTTTTCGGTAAATTAAAACAATTGTATGAATTGTGGTACTGCTCAATTGGGAAAAGGGTGCATGTTTAAGTATTCATGGCTAAACTTACAAAAAATGTCTAATGGATAAGCTTAGAGACTCTCAATATTACAGGAGCAGGCAAACATCTATCGACCTTGTGGGACCTCGATATCTGGGCGTGGCTCTGCACGGTATTTGTGGATTCAAGTAACGGGGTGACCACCCAAATGCTCAGTCTACGTGGCAAGAACGGCACCATAAAACTTCCTATGGGCAAAGAGAATAGACTGGGGTTTTGAATATAAGAACAGGGTATGATTCAACATTTTAAATTAAAAAGGCTATTTCATTTGTAGTGAAGATGCCAAGTCAAGACTTGATAATGGCAATGTTTCTTTTTACTGGAACAAGAAATAAAGTTTAAAGAAAATGTCCATTGTTCATTGAGTGTCGGATGGCGTTGGGCCATCATCAATGTTTTGTTCTTTTCTTTATCAAATTCTTTTAAAATCCAAGTACAATAATACCTGTAAATTGATGTAAATCTGCACAAACATTTTCTTCAGGTTGTTAAATAATTACATGTTATACACTATGTTTCAGTGTACGATCGGCCAAGAAAGGTGACAGTTCCAAGAGCCAAACATACAACGTGAACAAGTACAAAACTCCTCGTCTGTGTCGACGCCTGTCCCTCAACTCCATCGATAGTAACAGCAGTGTTTCCTCATCATCCACAATGTCAAGCTACAGCAGTGTTTAGACGGAACTTTAGTTATTGGTTAAGTTTCCTACAGTGGCTAGAATTGCCATTAGTAATGTATTGGTATTATGAAATGCAGAAAAAAATGGTGGCAAAAATGACCTACACCCTCGGCTCACATAACCTTCTGCAAATGGCCACAAATATATACAGTTATGTCTGAAGAGCTACAGGGTATATTAATTATCAAGATTGACTTTTGTATTGACCTATTGTAATTACTGTATAAAATTATAGGTTTAATTGTTGTAATATTTAATTTGAATTAAAATTATTTTATATGCCTCACATTTACCAGTAATAACAGGGTTATCTGGTAGGATAACGTTTAAATGTATTGCAGATGATTTTGTAAATGGACATGTAAGGGTTATATAATTTGACATTGTTGTGCAGAGTCTTTTTCTAATGGGCTGTATTTAAATGTTTGAAATCAAGTGCATGTTTTACCAGTGTGTTCTTTTGGCTTGCATGCATGTTTAATTTATCCAATACAGCCAGTAAAAGTATGTTTTGGATAATAAGCCATTTCATGTTTCTTGTTTATTGTGAATATCTTTAAACCAATTCTGTGTTCAAGCTTTGCCTTGTATGTAATGAAATTCGGCTAACTGATGTTCTATCTATACAGAAACTTTCTGAGTGTATTGTTGTGCATGTTTAAATGGCAAAATTCTTACAGGAGTATTTCCTTTTTCTCAAAGTATCTCCCTAAAAGTAGTAGTACACTTTCTCTGAATATTATGTATGCATGTAATATGACTCGATCTTAAATGTTTTTTTTCTTCTTTTATTTCATTTTTTTATTCCTGTATATCATATTGTTGTCTTCTTCATTTCGTAATGCTTTTATTGGGTATCTCTTGTGTATATTGTGCCATATTTATAATCATTATAATGTCATATTTGTTTAAGACGCAATACAGACCTATGAATGTCTTTGTGTGTCTGTTTTTGGAATAAACACTTCGTACCAAAACTTTTTTTATTGTTTCTGAAGACATCACAGTATCAGGGCTATTGTTGGAAACGAATTTTGGTCACCGACCATGTACAAAGAATCAAAAATTGGAAAATATTTTACTTTTTTTTTAACTCAGTTCTACATAATTATATGGCCAAGGAGTAGGTTGTGGATAGAAGTACAATCATTTAAGTGACACTCTAACTTAAAATCAATACACATGTCTAACAAACATAAGTTTTGAGTGATAAACCTTTAACTACATTCTAAATAATGCATTTAATATGGAAAATATTTATTACTGACAACAATATTATAACCGTATATTTGATAGCTGAAAACGCACAAATATTAAATGTCTGGTGAGTACTAAAAGCTTTACGGCGATCAACTATCGTCTCATAAGGTAGAAATACTGTGTTCCCTGCACATTTCTTTTAAATTAAACACAGTATCCTTCATAAGAACCACTGTTTTAGATATGTATTCATCCTTTTGGGTAAATTAAAACAATTGTATTACAGTAATTGTGGTACATCTTATTTAGGAGGTAGAGTGCTTCTTTAACACTTTAGCCGAATGTTTAGAGGATTTGTGTTAATCAATATTTGTGGAATAAAAGAGCATTCGCATACAACTTGGAAGAGAAGCGCGACCGCCATATCCGCTGCCAGAATAAGTACAGAACAGTCTTAAGTGTTTGGTGCAAAAGCTGGGAAAATCACAAGGATATGCTCCAGACAAAAAAGTTTCCAAGTGAAGGGTTATTATTGTTTAAAAGCCCAGAAGAGTTATGGTTATTGTGCACTGCACTCCTCTCCAAGATGATATGGGGTCATCTTACCAACACATGTATTGTACGATCGTTTTTTCGAAATAATATTTCTGAGTAGAGATACCTTCTAAGGGATTAAGCCAGGTTTAAAAAAAAGATAGAGTGCTGAGAAAAGGGACGGGGTGCTTAGGCAGTGAATAATTTGAACATTGTAAATTTGACCGAAAATGTTGGGAATTGTGTTCAATTCAAGTTAAAATAGGTTTCAATTTCCAAATATGTAGAGTGAATATGTTTTTAATCAAAATATAAAAAATAATATTTTATAGTCTTAAGAATTGAATTCTACGAAGGCAGGAGGGTGCACATGTTGTTCTCCACGAGGGCAGAAGAGTACTTCCAAAAAGGGACAGGGTGCAGTACCTGTCCATTAATCTAGCATAAACCCTGTCATCTATTTCGAAACATGAAGCTTCATTGGTCAGTTTTTATTTGATTTTGCTATAGTAAAGTTGAATTATTTAAAATAACATCTTGATTTTATGACAATTTGTCATACGCTCGAAAGTCCCCAGTATGTGTATAACGTTTGGAGACGTAATTTTGGGAAGAGCACCAAATGCAACAGAGAAAAAGAAACCAGAAAAAAACTTTAAGCAACATATCTATTCAATAACAAATCAATAAAAATAATTTGAAAATTTTAATGCCTGTAATAAAGAATAATGTCCAAAAGTTCTAAAAATACCCTCTCAATGCTGGTATTTTCTAATGTCAAATTAAATCTAGACTCATTAAAAGGACCATTTTCTAGACACTGAGTATCATTCCCACTCAAAGGTTGCAATGTAATCCTCACAGAATAATTTGATTTAATAAATAAATACAAGCTAAAAATTTCATAAAGGAAAACACAGTCGATTTTAATGCATGTCAACATGCATATGAAAAAAGACTATTAAACAAAACAAAAACAATACAAAGGGATTGAACAGTAACAATGAAGTACAGAATTTAAAACACTTATACATGTTTCACCCTCAAAGATGTATGCTCGCTGATACTCTCGTAAATCAATCATCGTTTTACCGTATATGTCATTCTAACCGTGTTCTAGCATACATGCCATTCTAGCCGTGTTTTACCGTACATGCCATTCTAACAATGTTCTATTGTACATAGTCAGATCAACCCCAGTTGATACACATTGTTTATGTTTCGTAATACGGTTTAGTTTTTAGGCTTATGCCTCCGCATATGAGATTCTCGAGCTCGCATATGAGCGTTGCGAGTATATAGGCATTTTGCGCTCAAATGACATTGTTCTTGCCGTAAGTACTCAAAGCTTCTTCTTGCAGTAAGTATTCCAAGGTTCTTCTGGCAGTAAGTACTCAAAGGTTCGTCTTGCAGTAATACTCAAAGGTTCTTCTTGCAGTAAGTACTCAAAGGTTCATCTTGCAGTAAGTACTCAAAGGTTCTTCTTGCAGTAAGTACTCAAAGGTTCGTCTTGCAGTAAGTACTCAAAGGTTCTTCTTGCAGAAAGTACTCTAAGGTAAGCCAAAGGGGTTCATTAACTGTTGTCTTCTCCTGAAATGGAAATATTCAAATAGTAGTCACTAAACTGGGAAGCCAATATAATAAAAACAAATGTTTCACTGCATATAAAAGTACAATTTCTTGATATAATTAACACAGAGTTGGACGACAGGGTGGGTCTTGTATTTTCAAATACTTCCGATAGAAATGTTACCTCATCTTCCGATAGAAATGTTACCTCATTAGTTTCATGTTCTCCATTCTATATTCTTGAATAATTCATGTTATATTTAAGGTGCCTTGCATGTTTGGGTAGTTTTAATCCAACAGCTGCCGCCGTGACTATACAACAAGAGCACCACAAGCGGTTGCCAGTGCTTTTTTTTCAATCAAAGCAAATGTGTTAATCAGATGCACGGATTCTTGTCCAATATATGCATACTGTCAAATAAAATATGTGTACAAAGTTTTGTATTAATAGTGTAAATGAATTTCAACTTAATAGCCAATTAGGGATTTTGCAAGATGACTATGACAGTGACACTACTGCAACTGAAGATCAACCAAGGCAGCGATTATTACAATACCGTGGCTCGACTAGCTAAAAAGTACTTACCATTTACTGGAAGCATCTCAATAGGATTGCCTTCCTGTAGTGGGGTGGCTTTTTCCACGTCATCGTGGTTTTCTTGACGTCGTCTATGTTGCTGTAGTGGGTTGGCTTTTTCCACGTCATCATGGTTTTCTTGACGTCGTCTATCATGCTGTAGTGGCTTGGCTTGTTCCTCATCATCATGGTTTTCTTGGCGTCGTCTATCATGCTGTAGTGGGGTAGCTTGTTCCTCGTCAACATGGTTTTCTTGACGTCGTCTATCATGCTGTTGTGGGTTGGCTTGTTCCTCGTCCACATGGTTTTCTTGACGTCGTCTATCTTGCTGTAGTGGGATGTCTTGTTCCTCGTCATCATGGTTTTCTTGACGTCGTCTATCTTGCTGTAGTGGGATGGCTTGTTCCTCGTCATCATGGTTTTCTTGACGTCGTCTATCTTGCTGTAGTGGGATGGCTTGTTCCTCGTCCACATGGTTTTCTTGACGTTGTCTATCTTGCTGTAGTGGGATGGCTTGTTCCTCGTCATCATGGTTTTCTTGACGTCGTCTATTTCTCCATCTGCTTGGAAAAGAAACAAAACATTTTCATCGTCCAATACCTCTTGTTATTGAAAAAATGTTAAAAGGCAAGAGTAATAATTAAGACCATACCATGTCCAGTTTTAAGTGTATAACAATTTACTAAAGCCTGGGATAACATATGTCTGGCTTACTTGTATTTGAATTCTTAAGCTAGTAATAAAATGTTCAAAGGCGCAGGTAATATTTAAGATTGTTTCATGTCCAGATAAAGAGTTTTACAATTTACTTCTGAACATCTTGATCGAGATACCATCTGTCTTGTTAACATATGTTTCAATCGTCCCCTACCTCAACCACCACTTATTTCAGTAAACAACTACTACTCGCCATTTTTAAGTACATGTATGCATTGTGGTTTCTGATTAATATACAACTTTCATATTTTATTTTAAAAAAATCTGCGAATAATGCGGAATCATATGCGACACATTAATTACTCAAAGGTTGGAAACAAAAATCCTCCAACACAACTTGCAAAGCACGGAAGCAAGTTGTGTCGGGTAATAAAAGCCCTGTTATAATTGATTTTAACAATGTGGCAAGCATTGAGAATGGTGAGTCCATACTTCTTGTATTATTGATTTTAACAATGTGGCAAGCATTGAGAATGGTGAGTCAACACTTCTCGTATTATTGATTTTAACAATGTGGCAAGCATTGAGAATGGTGAGTCCACACTTCTCGTATTATTGATTTTAACAATGTGGCAAGCATTGAGAATGGTGAGTCCATACTTCTCGTATTATTGATTTTAACAATGTGGCAAGCAATGAGAATGGTGAGTCCACACTTCTCGTATTATTGATTTTAACAATGTGGCAAGCATTGAGAATGGTGAGTCCACACTTCTCGTATTATTGATTTTAACAATGTGGCAAGCAATGAGAATGGTGAGTCCACACTTTTCGTATTATTGATTTTAACAATGTGGCAAGCATTGAGAATGGTGAGTCCATACTTCTTGATTTATTGATTTTAACAATATCCTACGCGTCTCTGTTTAACACTTTTGAAGATAACCATATTGTCACATTATATTTCTGAGAATCAGTAGTATGTAAAGTAAGAACTTGGAAGGACACTTACTAATTTACAATATTGGTTTCATTTCGTTATGAAAGAAGAACTGCTTATATTCTTTCCATAATTTCACTTAGCATCGAGTGAAATAAAACTGGTGCATTCAATGAGTAAGCCTACAATATATGTATATGTAATAAGTATAGTACCTCTCATGCCAATTTCGAAGACCTTGAGCGATCTCATTTCGACAACAGCAGAAAAGGATGATACCCACAAGAAGGAGTACAGTCACTACGCCACAGAACACTCCCACAATAAGACCAACCTTATTATCCTCTACTTCATCTGAAATAAACCAATGTAATACATACAATTTTGTATATACATTATTAATAGTGCGGGTTCGAAGAAAACAACTATAATTGTTTTTTTAAAGGCATTTTTTTATTTTACAAATGTATTAATATTTAAAAGATACTCTTCGTGGCGGTTCCTTTTGGCAGTTCTGTCAAACAAGATAAAACAAAAATCAAAAATACCTTTTTTGTTACAAAACAACATTGATGGCATTTTAAATAAACGCCCGTTTTTCATTCAACCTTTTTCCTTCACTCCATACTATTTCAACTATGCCTGTACATATGTAACCTTGACCTTTGTCAATACATAAAATACATGACAATTTTTTTGAAGGAAAAGTTAACACTTTAACATCATCAATAAAAGGGCTATACGTCTGATAGTATTACAAACTAAGATGTTCAGACTGTGATTTTTTTAAAAACGCATGGTCAGAAATATTTCAGTATACAACTTTCCAAGAGAACAACCGATGAGTGCCAAGTACACACTTAGGTCACATGCGTACTGAAATTTCTTTTGTTTTTTTTATGGCCACGGTTTAAGATTTAGCATGACGCACACATTCATAATAATAATATTTACAATAATAGAGCACCTTTTGGAATGCAGACAGTATCCTCATATTCGTTACATGGGCATTTCTGTACCCATCCCTCGGGGCAAACTGAACAGTTCTGGCATGGCGTCACCTCGGAGCTGATGTTGGAGAAGGTCTTCCCGTTAACACACTTCTCGCATGTTGTATCATTGTGACTGTTCGCTGTAAGAAGTGAACATAAGGTTGAACTTGGTCCTCTCTTATTCACTCAATAAAAAGAACATGTAGATTGCTCAAGACTGCTAACCAATACAATAAATGAAAGTCATGTATACAGAAAGAGATTTATTTCTTCCACCTCAGATAAGTAGATCCATTAATTTAACCATGCTAGAAATTCTTATCTTGCCCACGGGCGAAGATAAAATGCCCGTATGGAACTTCTTTAAATGGTCACCATATTGTAATTACCTCCCTTGTTGAAGATTGTCGTCTGTAGCGCATCATGGAAATCTTGTCTTGTGGCAATATTTATAACGCTAGTTAATTATTTCTCGCTTCAAATGTCACTAGAAAAAAGTTTTCACACACCTTTCAAGAAATAATGTTTCACTCTTCTTAGAACTATTTAAAGACCGATCAGACCATTTTCATACTCTGAATCACTGCGCGGATATCCATGACAACCACGAATTATCGCATATCCGTACGCAATTATTTTCACTAAGCACAAAAGAGTTCCAGCAAAAAAATACATTTTTACACAACTTTGTTTAACTGAGGTGGGAGAAAAAGCATCTACCATAGCCGCTAGTGTACAATATGTTCATCCCGATCCTCGCGCAGGGTGTTTTGCGGAAACTCGGTAAACCTCGTTTCCGCAAAACACCCTACGCTCGCGTCGGAATGAACCTATCTTACACTCTCGGCCATGGAAGATATTGATAATCAACATCGCATCACCATAACCAAACATTGGAAAATTGACTAATTCTCAAAATTTGGTCTAAAACAATTTTAAAATAAGCTGATTACATGTAAGTTTAGATACCAAAAATCATAACTAAACCATGGATTTCAAAGGAATGAAAATCAATTCAACTCCTACGCAGTCATTCCCTTGATGAGAATATTGCTTTTTATAACGTAATGGGACGTGAGCGTTGGATAATGCTTTTAAACGATGAATTTCTGCATTTAAGATCAAGTCCATCCAGCCAAATGCGTTTGCAATTCAATGTGCCAGTTAGTACACTTTAACAATCGCCAATACACTTTATTAAATGAAACCAAGGTGTACAATACACATTGAACAATTTTACATAATGGTATTCAATTCACTTTAAGTATAACTTTATTTGTTATTCTGGTTTGAGATATATGCAAAACAACTTACCCATCTTTTTCACACCATAGCTGGGCTTACACGGCGACACTTTTCGGCAATCTCCGACTATTCCTTCTTCTCTCCAGTACCCTAGTTTACAATCACATTTCGTGTTGCGAAACCGCGTACATGCCTCCACCACAACTTCACGCGATTCTTTGTAATTCATGTTACATCCCGAACAACTTCCACAATAAATCGCTCGATTGTAGTCCTCT
The DNA here is from genome assembly GCF_026914265.1 of Mya arenaria. Taxonomy (NCBI): domain Eukaryota; kingdom Metazoa; phylum Mollusca; class Bivalvia; order Myida; family Myidae; genus Mya; species Mya arenaria. Next base: position 25,894,458 of record NC_069125.1, read on the forward strand.
GTAAAGCGTCCATCCGGACAGTCCTGACATATTGCCTGGCCACCATCTTGACTACAATGTTGAATCCAGTAACTGCCAGGCGGACACATTTTACACTCGATGGTTTCAAGGTTAACTTTTATTGAATAATTAGTGTTATTAAATTGTGCAAAAATTCCTGGTGTGAATACAGCCAGCACTAACATACCACTAGTTACTACAACTAGTATACAACCCCACATGTTTGTTATGGATTATTCCTGAAATATAGAATGCATAGCTTTAATAAAAAGTGATACATTGACTAAACAAAATGGCATTAAGGCAGGTTATTTAAAAGTTTTGACTTACAGACTCCAGCACTGGTTAGCTCCTGTTAAATTGAGTCCAAACCCATCGAGGGCTATTTAGTATTCCGTTTATAACACGGGAACAATTTTTATCTATTTATCGTTGATTTGTTTTTGGAAATAGATACATGGGATTCCATCAATGATATCATGATTCGTATTTTTAATTCATTAAGGATGAGCTAATATGGAATGCAGTATACGCATATAAAACTACTAATTTAACAAATATTTAAAATTTAAACGGTTTAAACCATGTCCCACATAAAAACACAATAAGTTACTAGTAAACCACAACGACATGTTTTTGTCCAAGAAAGTATGATACTCATTACAGCGCGTACTTAATAGTTGTATAATTGATATTAGATTTGAAATCTTCTAAAAACGAAATTTACTGCAAAGTTTTGTTTTCATCTTGTTGTTCTGTATAAGCACTAAAATACACAAAAAAGGGGTTTTGTACAGATTCAAATACATAGACATTCTACTATGATTCTATGCTTGATATTACACAACAATAACGTGGGTAGAAGGAATATTATACTTTTCAAACATGACCTTGGATAGGAATATGAGTGAAAAGTTTGTTTACGTTCTACTTACTGAGTTTCTGTTTGATTTTTCTTATTTACTTTTTTCCTCATATATGTTAATTTAATGTTTGAGGTATCAACGCTAGTTTAATTTTATGGTCAAATACTTAAATGATTGGAAAACAAAACTTTCAAAAAATTATTATTATTTTAATAAAAAAATGTCTACTTTCACTTTGAGTTTGAACACAGGTAAGTTTATCATAAAAGCGTCACGCTTAGTTAAAGTATAACAGCCTGTTATTTTATATAAAAATAGATCATAGTTTAAACCCATTTAATTTAGGTATCAGCTTACTGCAAAACAAATATGTAAAACAAATGACCGAAAAAAAATATTATTAGTATTGCAACTTGTATATTCTTCCTTTATTTCAACTGAAATTGGACGTAAATGAGCTGTTTTGCAATATAACAAAGCTTAAAAGGCTTTTTTCTACTACATTGTTTAGTTTAATGTTTACATAATCCCTTTCTTTACATCACATCCTTTTAAAATGATACCAAACCGAGAGAGGTGATTCTGGGGTGGGGGCTCGAGCCCAAAACTTCAAGGGTTTTCCGACTTGGTAAAGTAATTTACTTTATTTCAACCTATGAAATGACGACTTTTCTATATTTGCTTAGAATGAAACTGAAAAGAAAATGTCAAATAACAAGTTTGATCCATATTTTAGAGTATGTTTGTTTTTATTTATGTAAACTCTAATCAGGTAAAATAATTTCTAGGATTGAGACAAACCAGTGGTGCTTAAAACACACACACAACAATTTAAGCTTTCATTGTAAACCTCAAATCATATACAATACTGATTACATTTTGATGTGACAGGAATATTCGCTATCCAATAAAGCAGTTCTTTATTGTCAAGCTATTTTGTCAATATTTACTTTGGGCGTAGGTGTTTAAATGTTCTGCACTGATAAAACTGATAGCATGCAGGTTAGCACTGCCGTTTGCGGATTTAAAAACAATCATTTATATTTTAAACTGTTATCACATAATGATAATGTGCAGGTTTAATATCAAAATTTAAACATTGAAATCATTTTAAGAAATGTTTCATTGCTTGCAATAATCAATAAATTCTTGAAATGCTATCCTATATTTTTAAAAGTTGACAATTTACTACATTTATTTTGTTTCGCGTTTCGCATCTATACACCAGTTGTACACAAGAACGTTCCAAACTTCATTTAAATACATTCAGTTCTTTTTTAGTTACCCTCCGGACAAGCCGCTTCCTTATTCAGGCACGTAGGAGCTGGGGCCGCAAGGACCACAACTGCGGCCCCAATATTCTGGCTAGTAACGGTAATGGGGCCGCGAATATTTGATACCGATTTTCTTCATAATAGTATTTTAAATAAAGAATTGTCAAGTTCAAAAAGAACATCAAAAAGACTGAAACACACAAAACCGTTCTGGAACAACGAATTGCAAGATCTTTGGAATGAGCTCAGAGAGCGTGAAAATAGATTCCTTAAGTGCAGGGATGACAGGACATTAAGAGTACGTCTGCACTCGGAATATGTTACAGCCAGGAATATGTTTGACAAGACTCTCCATAGAACAGAACGTGTTTATAGAAAGGACAAAGCCATTGAAATCGAGACCTTTGAGGCAAATAACCCCAAAGAGTTTTGGAGCAAAATCAAAGCACTGGGACCACGGAGAGACTCGCGCATCCCTACTGAAGTGTACGAAGCCGACGGATCTGTTACGAGTGATGAAAACAGAGCGTTTGACCGGTGGAAAGAGGACTCAAAGACTTGTACAATTGCCAGGAATTTGATAATTTCGACAATGAACATTACAACCGTGCAAAGTTACATAAACTGTTACTTGAGAACAATTTAAATGATCCCCTATATGAAACGAACGCATCATTGAATAACAACATTTCATTAGAAGAGATAGCATTTATGATACAGAAATGTAAATCTGGTTCGGCCTGCGGAATAGACCATTTACCGTATGACGTATTGAAAAATCCACCAGTTATTGCCGTGCTACAGCAATTATTTCAATTAGTGTTCGACACCAGCATTAACCCGTCAATATGGAGAAAGGCTATCATTTACCCAATACTTAAGGATCCTCAATCTGATAAACGAATACCAATGAACTATAGAGGGATTAGCCTTTTGTCGTGCGTTAGCAAAATGTATACTGCATTTTTGAATAAACGGCTCTCGAAGTACCTTGAAAATGAAAATCTTCTTGCGGATGAACAAAACGGATTTCGGGCAAATAGATCGTGCGAAGATCATGTATTCACCTTAAATAGTGTTGTTAGAAACAACAAGAACGTCTTTGCGGCATATATCGACCTGCGACGTTGTTTTGATTATATTGATCGAGACATGCTATTGTACAAACTGTTGCTGACTAGAGTAGATGGAAAGTTCTACAACTCTGTCAAGAATATTTATGCCAGTTCCTCATCTTGTGTCCGGATAAATAACTCTCACACCGACTGGTTTGACTGTGTAACAGGCGTGAAACAGGGCTGCACGTTGTCGCCGACACTTTTTGCCATCTTCGCCAACGATCTCGTCAAGGAAATAAATGACCTGGGCTGTGGCGTAGCTATTGGAGAAAATCAGGTATCAATGCTCATGTACGCTGATGACATAGTGCTTATGGCCGACAGTGAGGAAAAATTGCAGTCAATGCTAGATGTTCTCAACAGCTGGTGTAAACGTTGGCGTGTGATGATTAATACGTCAAAATCAAAATGCATGCACTTCCGGAAAGGACGTACTCAACGAACACAGTTTAATTTCCACATCGGTGAAAATGTCCTTGAAATCGTGAACAAATACAAATACCTCGGTATCGTTTTCCAAGATAAAGGCGACTTCTCGTTCACTTGTGAAGGTCTCTCAAAAGGGGCCGGCAGAGCACTTGGAATTGTCATCAGTAAAGTACACACACTGAAGGACCTTGGATTTAAACCCTATGAAAAATTGTATAACGCATGTGTTGTGCCCGTCATGGATTACTGTAGTTCCGTGTGGGGATACAAGCAATTTCAATCATCGGATAACGTGCAAAACCGTGCCCTACGTTACGCTCTTGGTGTTCATCGATTTGCTCCAATACCCGCCCTAACCGGGGACACCGGATGGATTCCCACTCGCTACCGCAGATGGAGTAATATGCTACGCCTCTGGAATAGACTCGTGCTAATGGACCGAGACCGGCTATGCGCGCAAGTATTTGAAACGGACTATAACAGATGTACTACAAACTGGTCAAGCGAGGTCAAGGACATCATGATGCATATCGGATTATTGGATAAATTCAATGCTAAGCTACCTGTTGAAATCCCGACTGTGCATATGCTTGTGCGAAATCATTACATTAATAACATTTGGTCAACAGATGTAGGATCCATGCCAAAACTACGAACATACGGTGAATTTAAACAAGAATTTAAATGTGAAAAGTATTTGAGCTTGGCTCTTAAGAAGAACGAACGTTCATTACTTGCTCAATTTAGGACTGGTATATTGCCACTACGAATAGAAACAGGTCGTTATTTAGGTGAACCAGTCAACTCCAGACTCTGTAAACTTTGTGTCGCAGGGTCATTTGTTTATGTGTTTGTCATTGTTTGTTTGTCTATATGTGTCTAATATTATTCATCATAGTAATAGTAGAACTTAACCCCTGTCACTCACTTTCACTTTCAGCCTGGTCTTCATTATTCTTTCACTTTCAATTTCACTTTATTTTTCTATATCCGTTAACCTTAACCTTTCACTCGTGCACGAGGAATCCGCGCTCTCGTATATTAGATTTTGGACGTGTTTTGTTTATGTCTTATAATTATACTTTGCGTGGCTATTTCTTCAGGTAAATTTCATTTATATTTCATTCTGTATTCATTTTATGTCTTACATGCTGTATTTGTATATAAGCACTCGTATATTAGATTTTGGACATCACAGACGTGTTTTGTTTATGTCTTATAATTATACTTTGCGTGGCTATTTCTTCAGCACGCCTGGGTTTTGAACCCTCGTACTCCGAGTAACGCGACATTTGGTGGCCAGTGTGGTCTCGGGCTTGTATTGCTGTTGGGCTTCGCAACGTATATATCTGCAGTTTTGGGCTTGGCGGTCTGTGTCGAACGTCGTGAGGGCGAATCATCACCAGCCAATCGCTGTGGCGGGATCCATCATCACGTGGTCTGCCATGTGACACCGCTCTACAACGTATTCTACCGGAAGTGGTATTTGTAAACATTGAAAGCTGGCATGGCTTTAATATTTTCACAGTTACAAGTGAATTAAAACATTGTCATGAACTACCATTGCTGGTATTGTGATCTATTTCTCGTGAGTGATTGATTTAACTCGCATTTACATATTTGCATTGGAATTTCGACCATATTTTGACTTCATCTTTCGTCAGCGATAGTGACCTTCACCTTTTGACAGCTCTCTATCTGTCATTTATTATAACAACTTGGACTTCATTTTAATGAAGGAATCTACAGTGATTATTTAACATTTAGTTTCTACATTCATCCAGTGAATCTATAAACATTACATGATACTTTCGTAATTAATTGTGACTCTTTGATAATTTTTAGTGAATATATACTAATATAGTGTTTTGATTTTTTATTCACTGATTTAATGTTACATTGTTATGTGATTTATTTGTGCATTCTTGTTGAACATTTTATTTAAATTTTTGCAGACTGTCGTGCGGTTCCTTGCGTTTCACGATCATGGTTTCACAGTCTTCATAACAGCATCTTAATAGTAACAGGCTTTTGCATTTAACAAATACTGGTGAGCACTTCATTTTCATTGACTAACATCTGGTATTGGTGTTCATTTCTTATTTAACAATATCGATACATTATATTCATATCATATAATCCCGTGTCGTGTTTTCTGTTGAAAAAAAAAAAAAAAAAGCCCTCTGGTCAATATTTATTTAGTTTCTCATTATTAAGTTAGTTCTTACCATGATAGTTTTAGAACTTGATTAGTGATTAGAATTTAATTATTAAAAAGTAGTTTGTGTATTTTACTTTCATATAAAGTGTGACTGGTGACATACTTGTGGTGAATTGCTTCATGTTAATTTAATTCTGGCACTTCAGTTGATATAAGTCTGCAGTTTATTTTTCATTCAATTTATTAAATGAAAAAAAAGTGAGTCTTATCAATGTAAATGGTCTTCAAATTATTTGATTTGAAGTGCATGACATTGAATTGTTAGTTTCAGCTTTATTCCTGGTGTTCTATCTACATTTTTGCTGTAATGATGCACATGTTAGATGTTGGATAGGTAAGTGTGGTGTATTTAGCATTGCGAAATTTGGGATAAAGTGAAAAACAATTGTTCTTGTATTTGTGTTTCTTTTCTATTGCATTTGTTTTTTTCAGGGACCTGTTTGTCAGATCATTTTTTATGATCCTTTCCAGTGTTCCTGAATTGTTGTTGTGGTTTTCATTATATTTTGTCCATTTTTTTCATCTTCTAGTTTTTGCTATTGACTTTTATTTTTTATTCACAATGGCAAATTACACTGATGAAACACCTGAGCTGTCTGGATTGCAGGAGATAGAGTTAGCATACTATGCAGAGCAACTTAGGAAGTCAGGCAAATACACTGTTTTGGCTTCAACTATTACTAGCACGCCAGCTGTATCAAAGGTTGAAAACCTCACATTGTCCACACCGACACCCGTTAGGGAATACAGGATTTTGCATGACAAACCTAAACCTGTTCCCCGAGCACGTTCTTTCACATCACAGTTTGGTAGTCCCATTCATGGTGGTTCCCCAGTTCATTTGAAGTCTCCTGGTGATGACATTAAACAGTTAAGTGGTGCTACTGGGTCTTCTGCATTTAGAGGTGCTTCTACTGGCGCTGTTGGTTTCAAACCTGAGGTTGTTAGAGTGAAACCACCTGTTACATCGAGATATTCAGTCTTGCCACATGCTTCTCTTTCAGGAATGAACAGTTCAGCTGCTACTTCTGTCCCAGTTTCTTCAGTTAAGGTGCCTAAACTTCCAGAGTTTTCAGGTGAGGCAGTTGTAGGTGGTGTTGAGTTTGATGTGTGGAAGTATGACCTGAAGTGTCTACTTAGAAGTCAGGTTTACCCTGCCCACACTATACTTGAGGCAATTAGACGGAGTTTGAAGGGCAAGGCTAGATTGGTGCTGTTGCATTTGGGTGAGTTAACTACAGTTGGTGATATTTTGAGTGAGTTGGAAGGCATTTATGGTAATGTGCACTCTACGGAGAAGTTGAAGGAGCAGTTTTACAGTGCCAAGCAGGAGGTAAATGAGAGTGTTGCTGATTATAGTCTTCGTTTGGAGCAGCTTCTCAGTACTTCCAATTTACAGCTTGATCCTCATAGCAAGAATGACATGCTTCGTAATCGTCTGTGGTCTGGTCTTCGTAGTCCAGAATTACGTAATGTGTCACGTTACAAATTTGAAAGTGTTTCTGATTTCAATACTCTACGGAAAGAGTTGCGGGTCATTGAACAGGAATTGGATTCAGTTGTTTCTGTTAAGTCGGTTGGGAACAAGCAGCCTACTGAGACTGTAGGTCAACATATGAGTGTTGTTGAACATAAGATGCTTCAGCAGTTACAGGAGCTGAGCACGCCGATGAAGCAGCTTAGTACCAGGATAGGGAAGCTGGAGGAGATGTCTAGTAAGCCAGGACAAGGTAGAGGTGGTCCTAAGTCAGGTTCATACTCTGGTAACTCTAGTAATAGTAAACCGGGTGATTTAAACAAGAAGGGGCCCCAATCAAACGGGAGCCAGTAGGTGGCCCTTCTTGTCGTGTGACGGCTCCCCTTGTAGGTCAATCTAGTGAAACAAAGATTCTGGTAAATGGTGTCTCTTGTAATGCTTTGTTGGATACTGGTTCCATGGTAACCACTATAGGTGAGAAGTTGTTTAACTCACTTGAACCTCATCCAGCGTTGCAGAGTTTGTCCGATTTCACATTCAACATTACAGGTGCTGCTGGTGCGAAGGTGCCATATTTGGGTTACGGGTTGTTGGATATTGATATTCCATCATCTACTATAGAATCTGTGACTGTTCCAGTGTTGGTTGTGCCAGACACTCAGTACTCTTGCTGTACCCCTGTTGTTGTTGGTACCAACGTTATAAGTTATGTTAAGTCAGCTGCTGATTGTAGTCAGATGCCCTCTGTTTGGCAAAACGTCTTTTCGACATTTTCAGAGGCGCGTGTTATGTCAGTTAGGTCGCTGAGTAGGCTACCTATTGTGGTGAAACCATTTGAGACCCGTACACTTACTGGAGCTGTGAGAGATGTTGGAGGTATGACAGTTGGTGTTACAGAGACGGATGAACGCTCCACTTATTTGAATGTTTGCCCTAGATTAGTACAAGTGAAGTCAGGAAGCTCATTTTGCAGGATTCCGGTCCGTATTTGCAACATGTCTGCACGGCCGCTTACACTTTTGCCGAAGTCTGTACTTTGTTCTCTGCAAGAAGTGGATGTAGTACGACAGGTTGATCCTTTTGAGGGCAAGTTAGACAAGTCCCGGAATTCTGTCAAGAGTCTGGAAGAGTTGGGTGTTAGTGTCCCTACTGATACACTTTCTGAGGGAGATCATATTAAGGCCAAGGATTTTCTTTCTGATTGAAAACATTTGTTTTCCTCTGGTTTTACAGATTTGGGGTGTACTTCTATGGTCGAACATGAGATCAATTTGACAGACCCAACTCCTTTTAAGGAACCTTATAGAAGGATCCCACCGGGAATGTTTGAGGAGGTTCGTGAACACCTGAAGGAGATGCTGGAGGCCGGCGCTATTCGTGAATCGAAGTCCCCATTTTCATCAAACGTGGTCTTGGTTCGTAAGAAGGACAACTCACTTCGGTTTTGTATAGACTTTCGTCGTTTGAACTCTAGGACTATTAAGGACGCGTACTCACTTCCACGCATCGATGAGACCATTGATTCTTTGTCCGGTTCTAGGTTTTTCAGCAAACTTGACCTTCGAAGTGGTTATTGGCAAAGTGCCATGAAAGAGTCCGATAAGCCCAAGACGGCTTTTTCAGTGGGCCCTCTTGGATTTTACGAGTGCCAGCGTATGGCTTTCGGGCTTACTAACGCCCAGCGACTTTCCAGAGACTCATGGAGCGCTGTATGGGTGAGCTGCATCTCAAGGAATGTCTGATTTATCTAGACGACATTATCATTTTCAGCGATACCTTGGAAAACCATTTTCAGAGGCTCAATTCCGTTTTCAGTCGACTAGAATCAGCAGGGTTGAAGTTGAAGGGCAGCAAGTGTGAGTTTTTCCAGCGGCAGGTGAAGTATCTGGGTCACGTTGTTAGTGAGTCGGGTGTAGAGACTGACCCAGACAAGATTGTTGCATTTAGACAGTGGAAGGTTCCGACGAACATCAAGGAGCTGCGGAGCTTCCTTGGGTTCGCCAGCTATTACCGGCGTTTTATTCACAACTTTGCACAGCTGGCGAAACCCCTGAATGAGCTGTTAGTTGGTGTTCCCTCCAAGCAGAAGAAATCCAGAACTCAGGTTCCGTGGGAATGGGGCGATAGACAGCAACAGGCGTTTGACTCTATTATTGACAAGTTATGTTCTGCTCCGGTGTTGACGTATGCTGATTTCTCAAAACCGTTCATTTTGAACGTTGATGCCAGTGGAGACGGGCTTGGAGCCGTTTTATACCAGAAGGTGGAAGGAGTTGAGCGTGTCGTCGCGTACGCCTCCCGTGGTTTGAGACAGAGTGAGCGCAACTACCCCGCGCATAAGCTTGAGTTTTTATGTCTTAAATGGGCAGTGGTTGACAAGTTTTATGATTACCTTTATGGTAACCAGTTTCATGTTCGTACGGACAACAATCCGTTAACGTACGCCTTCACCACGGCCAAACTCGATGCTCTTTCACATCGGTGGTTAGCTGCCTTATCTGCCTTTAACTTTTCCATCAAGTACCGGTCCGGCAAGGAGAATATAGACGCGGATGCTTTGTCGAGACTACCAGGTTTTGGCACGACATCTGGTTCTGTGCATGAGTGCGTAGTGTTTCCAGATGTCATCAAGGCCATTTTTCAGTCCCATGTGGTTACAGTGGAAGAGTTCCCTCTCTTTGAATGTGTGTCGTTTGACCAGGATGTGGTTGTTGACGCAGATGATGATGTATCAAATATGGGTACACCATTGTCATCTGTTAACTGGATAGACGAGCAGTCTATTGATCCAGTGATCAACCGGGTTGTTCAGATTGTGCGTGGAGGTCATCGGCTTACACGTTGGCAAACAGCGCTGGAAGAAGAGCCAGTGAAACAGTTGCTTCGTGAGTGGCCGCATTTGTTTGTGCGTGATGGTGTGTTGTACAGACATGGTTTGTTGAATGGGCATAAGGTTGAGCAGTTGGTAGCTCCAAGAGCATTTCACGATCTCATTTTTACAGGTTTGCATGAAGAGGCTGGACATCAAGGTCGAGACCGGACATCTTCATTGGTACGTCTAGGTTCTATTGGTTCGGCATTGATGATTACGTTGAGCGGAGAGTACGTGACTGTGAGCGGTGCATTTTGAGGAAGACACCGGAGAAGAGGGCTGCTAATCTTGTCCCTATTGTCTCAACGCATCCTCTTGATCTTGTTTGTATAGATTACCTCACTTTAGACATGTGCGCTGGAGGGTATGAGAAGGTTCTGATAATTACAGACCATTTCACGCGCTTCGCACAAGCAATTCCCACCCACAATGAGACTGCGAGAACAACTGCAAGGGCATTGTTTGATAAGCTCATTTGTCACTATGGATTTCCGAGCCGCATCCACAGCGACCAAGGTCGTAACTTCGAAAGTCATGTTATCAGCGAGTTATGCAAAATTGCTAACGTGGAGAAAAGCCGCACCACACCTTACCATCCCCAGGGCAACGGAATGGCCGAAAGGTTCAATCAGACTCTGATGAACATGATTGGCACTTTGACCGAGGAGGAGAAGAAGAATTGGAAAGCACATATACCTACGTTGGTGCACGCGTATAACGCAACTCGACACGAGAGTACGGGCTTAACGCCACACTTTCTTATGTTTGGGCAGCACCCTCGTTTGGCTCTAGATGCATTTCTAGGCATTACACCTGATACTTGTTCTTCTTCTTCTGTCGATAAGTCCTCATATATCAGAGATCTTAAGTCTCGTTTGCATTTTGCATACAAGGCTGCCAGTCGTGAATCCAAGCGACAGGGCCGGAGACATAAGCGCCGATACGACCATCGTGTGAGATCTTGTAAGGTAGAGCCAGGCGATCACGTTTTGGTTAGGAAGGTTGGCATAAAAGGTAGACACAAGTTAGCTGATCGCTGGGACCGTGATGTCTATGTTGTGGTTGATCAACCTAACAAGGACATTCCCGTTTTCCGGGTCCGGAAGGAGTTTTGCAGGGGTCCTGTGAAAACACTTCAGAGGAATTTGTTGCTGCCATGTTCGGCAATTCCTTTGAGAGGTCCCGATGCTGATGTTGATGTTGGTGTTGGTGAAAGGCTTGATTCAACGGATGTAGGCGAGTCAGATGACGTAGTTTCACCAAGTGCAACAATGGCGTCCCCGCCGGGAGCTTCTTTGATTTCAGACTCTGGTGGTTGTTCTGATGGTACTCGTACTTTGAGGTCTAGAGAGAGTATCAATGTGGTACCTTGTTCAGATTCCAGCCAGAAATACGTCATACCGCAGCGACGTGAAGCGAGGGTGCGTCAGAGACCCAGATGGATGGAGAAGGATTGGGTCGTTTGACACTGGTTTTAATTTCAGAGTAATTACGGTGTTTTCTGAGATAGTAGTTTTGAGATCTGAAGATTTTGTTTCAATTTTTTTTCTTGTTGTATTGAACCATGAATTTGAAAATTGTGTTATTTATTGTGTTTAAAATGCGTTATTATTGAATATGTAAACCATAACGGTTAAAAATGCTGTGTTTTCAAATGATAAGACTGCAGACATACACTTATTTAGATGTGCCATTTATTTGCTATTGATTAAGATTATGTCTTAATTAATATTATTTCACTACTACATAAACATATTATTATGTTTACTGTTCAATTTGGGGCCCGTACTGGGTTTTTTTCATAGTGACTGTCACCAGCTACAAGTAGTTTTGACAGTTGTAGTGTACTTACTTAAATGTAGTACCTGTATTTAGAATTATGTATATTACTTTAGCTGAATTTTAGTTTACAGCGTCTAGTTACTTTGCAATGTCGGGACGACATTCTCTCTAAGAGGGGGAGGATGTCGCAGGGTCATTTGTTTATGTGTTTGTCATTGTTCGTTTGTCTATATGTGTCTAATATTATTCATCATAGTAATAGTAGAACTTAACCCCTGTCACTCACTTTCACATTCAGTCTGGTCTTCATTATTCTTTCACTTTCAATTTCACTTTATTTTTCTATATCCGTTAACCTTAACCTTTCACTCGTGCACGAGGAATCCGCGCACTCGTATATTAGATTTTGGACATCACAGACGTGTTTTGTTTATGTCTTATAATTATACTTTGCGTGGCTATTTCTTCAGGTAAATTCCATTTATATTTCATTCTGTATTCATTTTATGTCTTACATGCTGTATTTGTATTTAAGCACTCGTATATTAGATTTTGGACATCACAGACGTGTTTTGTTTATGTCTTATAATTATACTTTGCGTGGCTATTTCTTCAGCACGCCTGGGTTTTGAACCCTCGTACTCCGAGTATCGCGACATTTGTGATTCCCAAGAAGTGGAAAACGAGTGCCATTTTGTCCTGAAATGTCAATTGTACAATGCTGCAAGAACTACATGTTTAGGACCACTTATGTCCAACGATGAATTTGTAAACCTCTCTGATACAGGCAAAATCACATATCTCATGCAAAAACATGTCAGACAGTTAGCAAAATATATTGTGAAGGCATACACCATAAGGAGAAATACGTTATATTCTTAACGCATGAATGCCATTGTGTTTCTATTCAATATACATGTTTATGTTTATTTATTTTGCCTCCATATTTTTGCACATGTACACGTTTGCTTTCGTTTTTTCATTTAATCTTTATCGAATGAAATTATTACCTCTTTGAACAATCTCCATATTTATAACTCATAGATGCTATATATGTATAAACTTGATTACCTATACCAGATTAACTGCACTGTAACATACAAATTTAAAAATGTATAACTATAAATATATGCTTTACATAACGTTAATATTTAGGTGACTTATAGGTCCGATGGGCCGGGTGTAAAATGTACTATATGTTTGTATTGAAAATGTAATTATGTTATATACACATGTCACTATAATAAACAATTTACTTACTTACTTAAAGCTTAGCGCATACAGATCAATAGCAGTCTGATACGATATTGAATAAACAGGTCACCATGTCATAATTAAACCTGTGACCATCTAGCTAATTGGCGTGTGAAAGGCGTGAAAACATTCGGCGGATTGGAAGTGGAAGAAGAAGCAATAAGACAATAATTGTTTGTATCGTTTTTGATGTTTCAAAAACTGTAGTTGAAGAACTGAGAAAGGAAATGAGTCCCGCCACACCTGGACTAAGAGTGCTGTGCCCGACTAGATGGACTGTTAGGGCGGAGTGTTTGAAATATGTCTTAGATAATTATTCCGTTCTCCAGAAATTGTGGGATACCACCTATGAGACCACAAAAGACACTGAGACCAGAGCGCGCATTAAATTGTTGGTGTGTTGGTGTGAAGAGTCAGATGGCCTCATTCGATTTTCTCTATGGTGTGACGCTTGGGTATAAACTGTTATAGCACAGTGACAACCTAAGCAGGGCTCTGACAAAGACATGTCAGCTTCTGAAGGTCACGATCTTGCCAATGTGTCAGTGTCTAAATGTAGTAGTGAATAAATGTTACTAAACGATAATAGTTTTATATCTATCAACTATTTTAACCGAAAAAGGTTTGAATAAAAACATGAAAATAATACCTGAACTCACTGGAAATCGAGTCTTTCAATGCTTAAAATTGAAAAAATCTCGAAGGGAGGGGACAACACTCCCGAGCCCACCCCTTCCGCGGCCCCAATGTCAATTTCCATCTTACGCGCCTGTTATTAATGGTTTTATTTTCTGATCTTGACTTTTAACTAGCATGTCATGTTCAACAAATGATATCAAAACATTAAATAATAAATTTGATTTCGAAATCCAATTCATGTAAAGAGATCATACGGATTATACAAGTGTATCTAATTGTAGCATTACAGACGTTGTAAAACTCGACGTGTACCTAAATGTGTAAGTGTACCAACATCTACAGGCCATATCTGTAGTTGCGTTTGCGTTTTTTGCTTTTAAGCTGCACTCTCACAGATTGAACGATTTCACAACTTTTTTTATTTTTTGGTCTTGGAACGAGCCATATTTGCGAAAATGCATGGAAACCAGTTATATAAGACTGTAAAAAAAAAATAGATCGCATATTTTGATATTTCAGTTTAAAAAATGATGTTTTATGCATTTTTCTTTTACCGTTAGTAACGGTTTAGGCCATAAAACATTAATGTTCGAACGGAAATATGAAAAACTGCTATCTGATCTTTTGTCAGCAATCTTTTATCATTGATTTGCAGATATTAACCCAAAAAGTTTCTCTTTCCAAGACAAAAAATAAAAAAGTTGTAAAAACGATATATATGTGAGTGTGCAGCTTTAAACGTGTTAAGAATAGTACAAAACGATCGTAGTGCAAATACTGAATGTAACTTTGAACAGACACAAGTATAAAACATTTCCTCTGCAACGTTTACACAGTGACCTGCTTGCTAATGCAAAGTTTTATGTTAAAATATTTATCATCAGTTCTTCCTTCATGTCTGAGATGTCTAACCTATCGCTGTTATCGTTATATATATGTTTAACTGAACGTATTACATATATCATGAAATGAGGAACACTTTGTGTTTAAGTCACTTATTAATCAGATGAATCTTGAATCTTGACATGATAATGTCGGCCCTGAAATTGTTCTTACACTTTAGATTAGGGACTGGAGTTGAGCAAACGAAAATGTGAACTTGTTAATGTAAACATAAACCCGGTTTAATGGCACTGGGTAAGCGCCAAAGACATATAACACAAAAACAAAAAATCACAATAAGAAACATGGAAGAACAGCACAAAACTCCATAAACAGCACAGTTCATAAATACTAACTTAATTGTTTTGCAAAACTGATATAAAAAATAAAGGGAAGTAATTTTTTTACATGGTATTAATTAATACTATATTATGACAATGTTGTGTTTTAACTCAGTGTGTTTATATTTGGTTTTACAATAAATTGAAATATAACCAAAAGGAGATCCTTATGCCATTTAAAACTTTAAATGATAAAGATACAAATGTGAATCATTTTTTGTTTCATAACGTACAACACAGAGCGCAACGAAGCGTCAATATCTCGCGGTAAGCAGTGGAATCGTGAAATGCACGTACGTTACTCAACAAGTCGCCATTTCAAGGTTTTTTGAAATATTTCTTTAAACTTCGGAAATACGAGCTACACATGTTCATTATTCCGTGGTGTATTTTTTTTTAAAAATCTGGATGAGGCCGATTTCGGCCCAAAACGTACGTTGTCCTTTTCGAATTATAGTTTAAATGTACTAGCTCATTTTTTTTGGAAAATGTACTCTTTTTGTATGACAAAATTTAGTGTGACAAATTATTAGTAGTGTTAAAACTAAGATACCAAAAGCTGGAACTCTTCAGCAAATGTTTATATTTGCTCAAATTTTGTCTTTGAAGACCACAATTTTCATTAGCGTTAAAAACACTTAATTTCAGCTTGTCGTTGCGTGATTGGTCGATTGACATTATCACGTGATGTTTTCAATGTGTTGCTATGAGGGTAAGATAACAATGACATCTCTTCGAGGTACGGTCCCTGAGACGGTTACCATAACAATGATACCTGCTCGAGTTGCGGTCCTCGAGACGGGTGGAAGCAATGATAAATGGCAGAGTTACGGTGCTTGAGACAGGTAACATATAAATGATAACTGCTCGAGTTGCGGTCCTTGAGACGGGTGGAAGCAATGATAAATGACTGAGTTACGGTCCTTGAGACAGGTAACATATAAATAATAACTGCTCGAGTTGCGGTCCTTGAGACGAGTGGAAGCGATGATAACGGCTCGAGTTGCGGTCCTTGAGACGGGTGTAGGCAGTGATAATTGGCAGAGTTACTGTCCTTGAGACGGGTAACATATAAAAGATAACTGCTCGAGTTGCGGTCCTTGAGACGGGTGGAAGTAATGATAAATGACAGAGTTAGGGTACTTGTGACGGGTAACATATAAATGATAACTGCTCGAGTTGCGGTCCTTGAGACGGGTGGAAGCAATGATAAATGACAGAGTTAGGGTCCTTGTGACGGGTAACATATAAATGATAACTGCTCGAGATGCGGTCCTTGAGACGGGTAGAAGCAATGATAACGGCTCGAGTTGCGGTCCTTGAGACGGTTGTAGGCAGTGATAATTGGCATAGTTACTGTCCTTGAGATGGGTATCATATAAATGATAACTGCTCAAGTTGCGGTCCTTGAGACGGGTTGAAGCAATGATAACGGCTCGAGTTGCGGTCCTTGAGATGGGTGGAAGCAATGATAAAATGCAGAGTTGCGGTCCTTGAGACGGGTGGAAGCAATGATAACTGCTCGAGTTGCGGTCATTCAGACGGATGGAAGCAATGCTAAATGCTCGAGTTGCGGTCCTTTAGACAGTTGGAAGCAATGATAAATGGCAGAGTTACACTCCTTGAGACAGGGGACAGTAATGATAAATGGCAGAGTTACGGTCCTTGAGACGGGTAACCTATAAATGAAAACTGCTCGAGTAGCGGTCCTTGAGACGGGTGGAAGTAATGATAACTGCTCGAGTTGCGTTCCTTGAGACGGGGGGAAGCAATAATAACTGCTCGAGTTGCGGTCCTCGAGACTGGTGGAAGTAATGATAACTGCTCGAGTTGCGGTCCTTGAGACGGGTGGAAGTAATGATAACTGCTCGAGTAACGGTCCTTGAGATTGGTGGAAACAATGATAACTGCTCGAGTTGCATTCCTTGAGAGGGGTGGAAGCAACGATAAATACTCGAGTAAAGGTCTTTGAGACGGGTACCCTTTCAATGATAACTGTTCGAGTTGCGTTCCTTGAGACGAGTGACATAACAATTAAAATATTTTGTAAAATGATACAATACACATAGTATTTCATTTTTGTTACAGTGACAGGTAGGGACAATCTGTCTGATGGGTCAAGCTACTCGCCATACGGGCAGAACTTTTCTACCTTCGATAATGACCAGGATCGGATTCTCAATGCCAGCTGTGCATATACATATCATGGAGCGTGGTGGTATAACCGGTGTTTGAATGCAAATCTCAACGGTGACTACGGAAAACCGGGAACGACAATGACCTCTGGAATCAGATATTTATTGTTCCTTCATCTACGGTCAGCAACGATGATGTTTCGACCTCTTGGTATGCATTAATTGGTACTTAATTCAGTTCAAACTTTGTTGTCAAAAGAGAGCAATTGAATACATACACAATTTTATCATTTGTACAACGTTGATGTTTTGACCCTTAATTCAATTCAATGCAATGCATTCGCCTATGTTGTCAAAGGGGAGCAATTTAATACACACAACATTTTATCATTTGTACATATATGATGTTTCTACTCTCACGTCAATGTAAAGCATTCCCTTTTGTTGTGAAAACGGGCGTATGTAAGTTTAGTTTAAGATTATCAACCTGGACTAGAGGTACTCCGTTTCTCTCACAACACAAGACCCCACCCTTGCGTTTCATTTTGCAACGAAAGTGATTTCGATATAAATATTGTTGTTATAATTTGTTTCACAAATGTAATAAAATAAATAAGTTTGGATTAATAGTGACTGTTATTTTAAGACACACACAAAAAACCCTTAAAACACGTGTTTGTAGGCAAAACTTTTAGCCCCAAACGCCACTGAATGAGGGATACATACGTATAAACACCACGAATAATAATGTTAAGAGGTAAAACACGAGTGACAATGCTCAAAAGTGACAAACACGTATAAACACCACACACCATGTTAAGTGGTAAAACGTTAGGTCCCCAATGACACGGAATAAGTGACAAACACGTATAAACACCACACACCATGTTAAGTGGTAAAACGTTAGGTCCCTAATGACACGGAATAAGTGACATACAAGTATAAACACCACACACCATGTTACGTGGTAAAACGTTAGGTCCCCAATGACACGGAATAAGTGACAAACACGTATAAACACCACATACCATGTTAAGTGGTAAAACGTTAGGTCCCCAATGACACGGAAAGAGTGACAAACACGTATAAACACCACATACCATGTTAAGGGGTAAAACGTTAGGTCCCCAATGACACGGAATAAGTGACAAACACGTATAAACACGACATACCATGTTAAGGGGTAAAACGTTAGGTCCCCAATGACACGGAAAGAGTGACAAACACGTATAAACACCACATACCATGTTAAGGGGTAAAACGTTAGGTCCCCAATGACACGGAAAGAGTGACAAACACGTATAAACACCACATACCATGTTAAGTGGTAAAACGTTAGGTCCCCAATGACACGGAATAAGTGACAAACACGTATAAACACCACACACCATGTTACGTGGTAAAACGTTAGGTCCCCAATGACACGGAAAGAGTGACAAACACGTATAAACACCACACACCATGTTAAGTGGTAAAACGTTAGGTCCCCAATGACACGGAATAAGTGACATACACGTATAAACACCACACACCATGTTAAGTGGTAAAACGTTAGGTCCCCAATGACACGGAATAAGTGACAAACACGTATAGACACCACACACCATGTTAAGGGGTAAAACGTTAGGTCCCCAATGACACGGAATAAGTGACAAACACGTATAAACACGACATACCATGTTAAGTGGTAAAACGTTAGGTCCCCAATGACACGGAAAGAGTGACATACACGTATAAACACCACATACCATGTTAAGGGGTAAAACGTTAGGTCCCCAATGACACGGAATAAGTGACAAACACGTATAAACACCACATACCATGTTAAGTGGTAAAACGTTAGGTCCCCAATGACACGGAAAGAGTGACAAACACGTATAAACACCACATACCATGTTAAGGGGTAAAACGTTAGGTCCCCAATGACACGGAAAGAGTGACAAACACGTATAAACACCATATACCATGTTAAGGGGTAAAACGTTAGGTCCCCAATGACACGGAATAAGTGACAAACACGTATAAACTCCACACACCATGTTAAGGGGTAAAACGTTAGGTCCCCAATGACACGGAAAAAGTGACAAACACGTATAAACACCACATACCATGTTAAGTGGTAAAACGTTAGGTCCCCAATGACACGGAATAAGTGACATACACGTATAAACACCACATACCATGTTACGTGGTAAAACGTTAGGTCCCCAATGACACGGAATAAGTGACAAACACGTATAAACACCACACACCATGTTAAGTGGTAAAACGTCAGGTCCCCAATGACACGGAATGAGTGACAAACACGTATAAACACCACACACCATGTTAAGTGGTAAAACGTAAGGTCCCCAATGACACGGAATAAGTGACAAACACGTATAAACACCACATACCATGTTAAGGGGTAAAACGTTATGTCCCCAATGACAAGGAATGAGTGGCATACACGTATAAACACCACATACCATGTTATGGAGTAAAACGTTAGGTCCCTAATGACACGGAATGAGTGGCATACACGTATAAACACCACATACCATCTTATGGAGTAAAACGTTAGGTCCCCAATGACACGGAATAAGTGACAAACACGTATAAACACCACATACCATGTTAAGGGGTAAAACGTTATGTCCCCAATGACACGGAAAGAGTGACAAACACGTATACACACCACACACCATGTTAAGGGGTAAAACGTTAGGTCCCCAATGACACGGAAAGAGTGACAAACACGTATAAACACCACACACCATGTTAAGGGGTAAAACGTTAGGTCCCCAATGACACGGAATAAGTGACAAACACGTATAAACACCACATACCATGTTAAGGGGTAAAACGTTAGGTCCCCAATGACACGGAATAAGTGACATACACGTATAAACACCACATACCATGTTAAGGGGTAAAACGTTAGGTCCCCAATGACACGGAAAGAGTGACAACACGTATAAACACCACATACCATGTTAAGTGGTAAAACGTTAGGTCCCCAATGACACGGAATAAGTGACAAACACGTATAAACACCACATACCATGTTAAGTGGTAAAACGTTAGGTCCCCAATGACACGGAAAGAGTGACAAACACGTATAAACACGACATACCATCTTATGGAGTAAAACGTTAGGTCCCCAATGACACGGAATAAGTGACATACACGTATAAACACCACACACCATGTTAAGTGGTAAAACGTTAGGTCCCCAATGACACGGAATAAGTGACAAACACGTATAAACACCACATACCATGTTAAGGGGTAAAACGTTAGGTCCCCAATGACACGGAATAAGTGACAAACACGTATAAACACCACACACCATGTTAAGTGGTAAAACGTTAGGTCCCCAATGACACGGAATAAGTGACAAACACGTATAAACACCACACACCATGTTAAGTGGTAAAACGTTAGGTCCCCAATGACACGGAATAAGTGACATACACGTATAAACACCACATACCATGTTAAGGGGTAAAACGTTAGGTCCCCAATGACACGGAAAGAGTGACAAACACGTATAAACACCACACACCATGTTAAGTGGTAAAACTTTAGGTCCCCAATGACACGGAAAGAGTGACAAACACGTATAAACACCACACACCATGTTAAGTGGTAAAACGTTAGGTCCCCAATGACACGGAATAAGTGACATACACGTATAAACACCACACACCATGTTAAGTGGTAAAACGTTAGGTCCCCAATGACACGGAAAGAGTGACAAACGCGTATAAACACCACATACCATGTTAAGTGGTAAAACGTTAGGTCCCCAATGACACGGAATAAGTGACAAACACGTATAAACACCACACACCATGTTAAGTGGTAAAACGTTAGGTCCCCAATGACACGGAATAATTGACATACACGTATAAACACCACACACCATGTTAAGGGGTAAAACGTTAGGTCCCCAATGACACGTAATAAGTGACATACACGTATAAACACCACACACCATGTTAAGTGGTAAAACGTTAGGTCCCCAATGACACGGAATAAGTGACATACACGTATAAACACCACACACCATGTTAAGTGGTAAAACGTTAGGTCCCCAATGACACGGAATAAGTGACATACACGTATAAACACCACATACCATGTTAAGGGGTAAAACGTTAGGTCCCCAATGACACGGAATAAGTGACAAACACGTATAAACACCACACACCATGTTAAGTGGTAAAACGTTAGGTCCCCAATGACACGGAATAATTGACATACACGTATAAACACCACACACCATGTTAAGGGGTAAAACGTTAGGTCCCCAATGACACGTAATAAGTGACATACACGTATAAACACCACACACCATGTTAAGTGGTAAAACGTTAGGTCCCCAATGACACGGAATAAGTGACATACACGTATAAACACCACACACCATGTTAAGTGGTAAAACGTTAGGTCCCCAATGACACGGAATAAGTGACATACACGTATAAACACCACATACCATGTTAAGGGGTAAAACGTTAGGTCCCCAATGACACGGAATGAGTGGCATACACGTATACACAGCACAAACCATGCTCAGACGTAAAACGCTAGGCCCCAAATGACAATGAATGAGAGGCATACACGTATACACACCACAAACCATGTTTAAAGGTAAAACGCTAGGCCGCCAAATGACAATGAATGAGAGGCATACACGTATACACAGCACAAACCATGTTTTGAGGTATAACATTAGGTCCCAAATGAAACGGAAAGAGTGACATACACGTATAAACACCACACACCATGTTTCGAGGTAAAACACTAGGTCGCCAAATGACAATGAATGAGTGGCATACACGTATACACAGCACAAACCTTGTTCAGGGGCAAAACGCTAGGCCGCCAAATGACAATGAATGAGTGGCATACACGTATACACAGCACAAACCTTGTTCAGGGGCAAAACGCTAGGCCGCCAAATGACAATGAATGAGTTGCATACACGTATACAAAGCACAAACCTTGTTCAGGGGCAAAACGCTAGGCCACCAAATGACAATGAATGAGTGGCATACACGTATACACAGCACAAACCTTGTTCAGGGGCAAAACGCTAGGCCGCCAAATGACAATGAATGAGTTGCATACACGTATACAAAGCACAAACCATGTTCAGGGGCAAAACGCTAGACCGCCAAATGACAATGAAAGAGTAACACCACAAACCATGTTCAGGGGTAAAACGCTAGACCGCCAAATGACAATGAATGAGTAATACCACAAACCATGTTCAGGGGTAAAACGCTAGACCGCTAAATGACAATGAATGAGTAACATCACAAACCATGTTCAGGGGCAAAACGCTAGACCGCCAAATGATAATGAAAGAGTAACACCACAAACCATGTTCAGGGGTAAAACGCTAGGCCGCCAAATGACAATGAAAGAGTAACACCACAAACCATGTTCAGGGGTAAAACGCTAGGCCGCCAAATGACAATGAATGAGTAATACCACAAACCATGTTCAGGGGTAAAACGCTAGACCGCCAAATGACAATGAAAGAGTAACACCACAAACCATGTTCAGGGGTAAAACGCTAGGCCGCCAAATGACAATGAAAGAGTAACACCACAAACCATGTTCAGGAGTAAAACGCTAGGCCACCAAATGACAATGAAAGAGTAACACCACAAACCATGTTCAGGGGTAAAACGCTAGACCGCCAAATGACAATGAAAGAGTAACACCACAAACCACAAACCATCGAAACAACTTGAACAAAATATATATACAGTCGAAAATCGCTATGTCGAACTTTGTTATCTCGAAGTTTTGGTTATGTCGATATTTTACGAATATTTTGAATTTAGTAATTCGGTTTTATCGATTTTTCGTTATCTCGAACTATGCCTTTAACCATGTTTATCTACACAAACTATTATACTATATTTTTAGAAGTACTCAACCACAGACGAATTCGAGGTGGGGAGGGGGTGATTGTTGGGGGTGGGAGTTAGAATGTTTTAGTGGTCAACATTTTATTTTGTCCAGTAGTATTTCTTAAGTTTTACAATACATTTATTTCAGTAATCCAGCAGTCAGTCGTTTCTTATTTAAATCAAGTGGAGTCACATGTATATATTGTACCATTATAGGCTCTTTCGACGATTTTCCATTTTAGAATGACTATTTCATGCAATTTTCAAAAAGATGTACAACTAAAAAACAGCAAAATATATTACTGAAAATAAGATACGTTTACATTAGTTGCTTCACATTGAGAACCATTGACAGGGTTAATTTGTTAACAAAGATTTCCTTTCAGTATTAATTAATGCCATAATTCCTAACTTACTTGAATTTCATATATACTATCTCGGGATATAAGTCTGTTGAATGTCGCTATATATTCGACAAACTAAAAGAAATTCATCTTAATCATTCAGAAGACAAAGTTGACATAAAATTTCCTATCATGTCCGGGAATGTTGTAGTGTCGACCTTGTTCAATATTCAAACTTTGGGGTGACAGTACAGTCAAACCCCGTTGATTCGAGCTCGGTTGGCTCAAGTTCTCCGTTGGCTCGAACTCGGTTGGCTCAAGTTCCCCGTTGACTCGAGCTCGGTTGGCTCAAGTTCCCCGTTGACTCGAGCACTGTTGGCTCAAGTTCCCCGTTGACTCGAACTGGATGTAAAGGATCGATTTCTTTAAAGTTATGTTATTTACCTTAAATCGGATTGACTGCCTACTAAATCGGCCAGCAAATGTTTATATTTACCGCTTCACCTGATTCAAATCAATAAAAAATGATTGCAACAGTGTACATGAATGCCCTAGATGTTATTAGCTGATAGCTACGATTTGTTAAATTAGACGGAAATTCATTAAAGTGGAGTGTACCACGTAACCACTTGGAGGTCACATACACATACATATGTATTAGTGTATACTCATTCGGAAGTATGCCGGTACATCAGTTGAAGTAGTTCGTATTTTTTTAAATAATATCATTAATTAAATGTAGTGTTTTAGAGTTGTATTTATTGATCTAAGTTTAAATGGGTTGCCAGTAAAGTGTATTATTGTAAACATAATTAAGATTCCCAAGAGTTAAGTCATAAAGTTGAACTGCTAAATAAAATTACTACGCTATCTACTTGCAGCGGACTTAAACGTACCACATTTTGAGTATGTAAACCATCCAATACATCCGAGGTTGTTTTCAATAAAAATGGCCGAGGAGCTCCGAATGAGTGTTTACTGTGACATGACCACCGATGGAGGGGAATGGACGGTTTATTGTTTATATTAATTTCCTTTTGTATTCTTTATAAACCATTTAGTAGTTGTATTTGTCAATGTCTACAGCAGTAAAATTGCCATTAAATATTAGAGCTCTGACATTGTTTTACCCGAAAGACATAAACATAATTACAAATCCGCCAAATTTCCTTTCATAAACGAAACCAGTGTAAGATTGCATTATACATATCATTCGAATATCCTCGGCCATTTTTATCGAAAACAACCTCGGATGTATGCCGGTACATCTGTTGAAATAGTTCGTTCATTTTTGAATTGTGTCATTAATTAAATATAGTGTTTCAGAGTTGTATTTATTGATCTAAGTTTAAATTGATTGCCAGTGAAGTGTATTATTGCAAACATAATTAAAATTCCCAAGAGTTCAGTTATAAAGTTAACTTCTATATAAAATTACTACGCGATCTACTTGCAGCGAACTTAAACGTACCTCTTTTTGAGTATGTAAACCGTCCAAATACATCCGAGGTTGTTTTCGATAAAATGGCCGAGGAGCTACGAATGTATACATATATATTTATGCAAAATCTACTTAGGGCATAAAGGAGACCGGCATTTTGTACGGCATTAAGGGGAAAATTTGTATATTTTTGTTTTATACTTTATATTGCTTTTTTGTTAATAATTTAGTACTGAAATGATCATTGTACGTGTACAAGCTTTAGGCCTCTTAAATTAATTAACAAAAATATTCGTTATTTACGGACGCCTTAATAAATTATAAGTATATTGCAGGTTTTAAAGCTGCACTCTCACAGATTGAATGATTTGACAACATTTTCATTTTTTTGTCTTGAACGAGCCAATTTTTGCGAAAATCCATGGACACCAGTAATATCAGACTGCTAACTAAAATTGCAGGTTTTTATATTCAAAAATTGATGTTTTATGCATTTTTCTTAAACCGTTAGTAACGGTTTAAGCCACAAAACATTAATTTTCGAACGGAAACATGAAAATCTACGATCTGATTTTTTTGTCAGCAATCTTATATCATTGGTTTGAAGATATCGCAAAAATTTGCTCTTTCCAAGATAAAAATAAAACAAGTTGTAAAAAATGGTATATCTATGAGAGTGCAGCTTTAAGGGGACAGGTATATATGTCGAAGGGTTAATGGAGACCAGTGTATATATTATATTATTTTTGAGGCAGTAAGGAGACCATCTATATTTTATGACATTAGGGGGACATATTATATATATCTTTCTTTTGACACTGATGCTCTCGTAACCTTCAGAGACAATTTAGTGATGGTAATGTTTCATAAATATTTGTAATGAAACCCGAAACAATGACCAGTCGAAACGGGAAGGCTACTAATTTCATAGGATATTCATCGAAAAACTTGAACCGACCAGCTCGTTCATCAAATAGAAGTTAGCTTCAGTCACTTGGTCTGTGTATTTTGGTAAACCAAATGACCAAATGTATAATGGTCAGGGGCGGGTCCAAGAATTGACGTTAGAGGGGGGGGGGGGGTAACTTAAGGGCGTTTGCATGGAGATTTGGGGTTACTGTATCAAGAAAATTTTAACAATTTGTAGTCGGAAATGATGCATTATGGGCGTATTTTATTATATTTTTCTCCTATATTGACATAAAAAAGTAAACTTGGACGATTTAAGAGGTTGTGCGCGCCGGCTGCGCCCCCCCCCCTCAAATCTGCTAGTGAATGGTGACTTAATATTTGATAAATTATAATTAAACAGATTTTTCAGTTGAATAATATAGAAACTGTAAATGCTAAATACAAATTTCGTGCTTGTTATAAAATTAACAGTTTCCTTTGCACACAAATGTAAACGCTTGCAACAGTCAGCTCGTTATTAAAGAACGTTGTTCATAGTGTTTCACGTTTTAATTGTGACCCATGGACATAAATGATTTCAAAGTGGGGGGTAAAATTTCGGCATAGTGATAAACATTAAACAGAGAAAAATACTTCCTAAAGTACCCTATTGGCATCAAAAACAATAAGGGTCATCTACTTGTCAATATCAACAAACTACCAAGTTTGAGGTCACTATGCCTGACAAATCATCAGTGTTTTGGTTGGACATATTTTTGTCTACAGGCAGTAATGGATGCTTGAAAGTAACAAAAGGACATAACTCTACTATACATAATTATATAGATTTTGACGGCAATTGAGATGCACCATTCCCATTCATGTATATGACCTTATGGAAAGTGGTATATAACCCACTAGTATTAAGATATGGCTCCTGGTCGAATATTTCCTTAAATAAATAGCTATTATTAAGTTCCAATTGGCCATAAATCTGCAATACATTTTTAAGTGGAATGTAAAATCTCTTAACACATCATTTCCCTCATCACATATACATTCATTCAAGTTTTTACTATCAAGTACCAAGATATGGCTCGGGACAGAAAAAAAGTTATAGACGGACGAACAGGGGGATGGAGGAGCGGACAGACATTAACTATGAAAGAATAACCATCTGCCTTTGGTGGGGATGAACGAATTAATATAAACTTACATTGCATTCTTACAATACATTCAAACTGTCAAGGCAGTAACGTAGAGTGAAATTGTATTTGTACATTTCACTCTTGTATTAAGTTTTAATGCTGTTTCGTGCTACATTGTATATTATTTTTATAAACATCTGGTAAAACCGAGTGTTATGGAAGACACTTGTGTCTCTGTTCATACTATGCTATCCTATGCCTGTCCATGCCAGTCGAAAACCTATTTGGGTTTTAGAAAATAATGAACACCAGAATTGATTTAGAAATATTTACTGAACATCCAAAAATTCACAATCACAACATTGACACAATGATATTCAATCATGTTACCAAATATCTTAAAAATAATTATATTGTTTGTGTACATATAACAAGGTTTTTGTATAATTATGGTTTAAGGCTCCAATATTCTAGATCTGGGTGCAGCAATTTCTTATCAATGCAATAAACCTCCATTTAATGAATTGTTGCCCGATTAATGTATTGTCTCTTTGAAACTCAATCTCATTTCTTATTGAAAGTTCACTCTAACTGTAGCAACAATGCGGCATGCAGTTGACAGAATGGTGGAAAATTGTACACAAATTTTAAAGCTACATGAGCTTTGGATGAATACGACAAGTATTACATAATGCTGTAGTTACTGAGCAAATATCCAAATTTTCCTGTCAGTTTTACACTTGTATGTGTATTTACCTTCAAAGTGACACACACATCCTGGAAAGACCTAAGTTGTGTTATCACCAGGCCCCAATTTCTCGAAACTTCTTAAGTCCCTTATAACACAATTCAGCTAAACTAACTATTTTTTGTTTAGAGTTTTCTATAAATTATATAAGAAAAATCTGTATGCTAATTAGAAGAAACCATTTTTCATTTATCAAAATCAATTATTAGTATGTATTAAGCCTAATTGAAATAAGCGACTTAAGCCTGTTAAGCTTAAAATGTATCGAGAAATTGGGGCCATATTATTATATAGATTCTTAGAAAAAACCCAAAAAGGTCAACACTGTCAATTTGTGAAAATGCAGCTTTATTGGTCACTTTAATACCCATGGCTATATTTCAGTGTGTGCACAGTGGTCAGTCAAACAAATATGTAGCTGTTGTTCTATTTATTGTACACCTGTAAATCAAGTCATCAGACTAAATGTATATGAATAATAAAGTTACT
Organism: Mya arenaria; assembly: GCF_026914265.1. Lineage (NCBI taxonomy): Eukaryota > Metazoa > Mollusca > Bivalvia > Myida > Myidae > Mya > Mya arenaria. The sequence continues at coordinate 25,922,721 of NC_069125.1, forward strand.
TTATTTGCATATTATTGCTTGCAAGGTACAGATCAAACTGAGTCCAGATTTTTCTTAACAAATGTGAATAAGTATGTATCAAATGTTTTTTCCACAGTATGTATCTTTTAAAATATTTATAATTCATTATTGTCCTGAAAATTATTACTTGTTTGCATCACGAGATTTTTTAAGAATCCTTTCCACACTCTAACAAATATTGGACTGATCCATATGATAAATGCATCAAATGCATCTTCGCTTCATGCCGAACGCATGTTTAAAGTTCCAAGATAGTATCTTGAAAACTTAGTAGTTTGGTGTGTGATGACTTTGTTGATGGTATTTTATCGCGGTGTAACTCCAATCGTTTCAGTCTATCGTCATTGCAGCTTTTTTTCTTCTGTGCTTTCGAACGCAAGTGTTTTGTGTTCATTAAAATGTTTTGTTCTTGTTTTTCAATACTGCTCTATTCTGCTCAATCCCTGCAGGAAGCGGGTCTTGTCCATATCAAGGAAATCATCGATCCGTTCTTTACCTTAAAAAACAAAAATGATTTTAAACAAGAAATGCACCACTAATGTCATAATTTCTTGCAATGATTTACAGTAACCGCAGTAACCGTTCTATCCTATTAAGATATATGTGAAGGGCTTATGATCAAGAATCCTGTAGTATAATAGGTGCCATTGCATAATTTAGAATTGATGTCATGAACTGGACACTTGTTTGTATACATTTCAATCAATGGAAAAAACTGAATTTGTTTTGGGGGAAAACTGCCTGATCTTCAAGATACACACACTGTATTTTGAGAGGGGGAGGCACCTATTAACAGCCAATGCTAAAGAAGAAAAACAACCCTGTTTTCACATCTTTGGGTTGCTAATTGCTGTGAAAAATAATTTTAAAAGTGAACATCCGGAATCTAAAGACAATTGATGGACCCCATGAGCGAATAAAGGTCAGTATATAATTTAGGTTAGCATTCAGAGTGGAAGAATAAAATATTAAAGAAACATCTTATTGTTATATCTTTTTTACCTGTCACAGAACAGTCAGGTAAATTGGAGGCCTCCACCATGTCAAGGCAGCAACACCTGGTTGGCATTCTGTAAAATAATGATTGTTCCATGTAATGATATCATTAAAATGAGCAGAAGACATTACTAACTATGCTGTAAAAGTTCTAACTTTATAGGTAAAAACATCGTTTGTTTTGTGAAAAAAATCATAGTGATCTCTTTTATGGCATGTGTCTAATGTGAGTCTTGTACACATCAATGTTACATGTATAAATAATAAACAGAAATTTTCTGTTCATAATTCATGCATTTCCCTATTGAATCATGAAAATAATGTTAAAGTTTTAAAAATTGATCTATTTTAGGTTAAATTGTAAACATACAATCATTAACTTCAAAATGGTGATAAAATAAAAACAAACATACCTAATTAAACACTGTTTACTGTCACACCTGTATCCTCATTTCTTACATACTTAATCTACTCATACAAAGTAAAGAATGAAGGTCCACAGGGATTCTTATTAACCATGAGAATCCTGTTTATTTATCTGATTTTAAATCACCCAAATAGCTTTTTACACATTGTGGTTCCTTAATTTGTATCTACATGTAGTCTGCACAGGTGTCGCAGGTGCGATTTAATTGAAAGACTCGAGGTACTTTTTTAAAAAAGTTACGAAAGGAAAACTTAAATACAGGCAGGAAGTCTGGCGGTGTAACCAGCCTGGAAATAAAAACACAAGAACTCACCGCGATGCTCAGGAGTCTAATATTATTCCCGGGCACAGTTCAGCTGAACATGTTGATTCTGCGTGGCTGGTGCACCCGAGCCACGCCCTCCGAAATATCTGCAACAGGAGGTTGTAAATCTGGGAAAATGCATTTATTATCGATTTGTGATGTGAATGACTAATGAGATGACATTACATTGACTAAAAAAATGTCCGGCATTTGTATCATTTCGTCTTTTATTTATTAACATCTGTGATGTTAAGGGTTCAAATGCCTATTTATATTGGAACATACCACATTGTAAGAAGCGACGATGTAGTGGTAGACCAAATTGCTAGAAATCAATCGACTTTCTCCAAAAAACAAGCCAAAATATACTGGATGTTGATACTTGTGATTTAGATTTCGGATGGACAAAATCCGGATAACTCATTTGCTTTTATTTGACGATTTATACTACTGTCAAAAAGACATAATAATAAACGTTAAAACGTTGAATATGTATTTAAAACAGTTTTTTTTCTTTGTCGCCTTAATAGCTGTTTTCATGGATACACAAATATACTCACATAACAGTTTAAGATTGTTTTCATATTAAAAAAGAATAAGATTTAATGATCTCGTAAATAACATTACTGTCAATGGACATTTTTATTGATATTTGATGCATAATATCTGCACTGAAAATATTAAGGAGGCCAATTTTTGTCGCCTCAATCCAGCGGTCCCCGGAATGCCAAGATTAATATATATATATATATGGGCACCTTGATATCTGTAGAAGATGTTTCAAGACCTATTCTTACCTCATCCAGTCCCGCTATGATCCATCGCCTCCTTGTAGGGTTGTCATCAGTTACCAACTCCACTGCCAGGACACTCTCTTAGTTGGACCACTCCAGTACAGTAGACGCTAAAATATTGAACAGAAGCATCACTACATATTCCCATATAAAGTTTTTATATAATTAAAACAAGTACAATAATAATACAAACACATATTAAGCATATGACTAAAGTGCTTATAAACTAGTATTATCCAAAATAATAAAAACAGGTTTTCTTAAGCCTTTCCATTTGATGAATTTATTACTAATAACATTATATCCAAACGAAGCCATATCCTCTCTACAATAACATATTTATTGTTATACACGAAAACAAAATAAACATGTTCTACTACTCGGGTTCGGTTAAAGAGATCTTGGGAACAATGCTGGTGCCTTTTAACATGTTCACTGTAAGATTTCAAAAACCAACAGAAAATGCCTATTCATTTATGTGTATTTCTTAAAAAAAAGAAAATTTGACTTATTGATTGAAACACATTTTCGGACTTTCAACAAATTCTAGAAAAGTGAGCAAAATTAAACATAACTTTTTTGAGGGTGTTGTCCACAGAAGCAGAGGAAGCGAACTCCACTGCTAGTAAAGCTGCATCCCGCCAACCTGAGAAAATCAGATTAATAACTTTAAATGGGCAAAACTTGAAAAGTATAAACGAATCGATTCATCAGCCTTTTTTGCAATGTGAATATCTAAAATGCCAAAGTTAGCATTAATCTTCTTCTTCTTCTTCTTCTTCTTCTTCTTCTTCTTCTTCTTCTTCTTCTTCTTCTTCTTCTTCACATCCCCTCTTCATTAACAACGTCTTCACCTGTCATAATCTTCAGCTGTCATAATCTTCAGCTGTCATAATCATCCTCTTCGTCACTCCTCATTCATCATCATCATCATCATCATCATCATCATCATCATCATCATCATCATCATCATCATCATTATCAGCAGTAGCATCATTATCAGCAGCAGCAGCAGCAGCAGCTGTCATAATCATCCTCATCATCATCATCATCATCATCATCATCATCATCATCATCATCATCAGCAGCAGCAGTTTCATCATTATCAGCAGCAGCAGCAGCTGTCCTAATCATCCTCTTCGTCATCATCATAATTCATCATCATCATCATCATCATCATCATCATCATTTTCAGCAGTTTCATCATTATCAACAGCAGTAACAGCAGCAACAGCAGCAGCAATAGCAGCAGCAGAAGAAGTAGCACCATTATCATCATCATCAGCAGCACCACCACCACCACAACCACCAGTAGCAGAAGCATTCTTGTGTTTCATCCTCATCTTCATCCATATCCTCACCCGCCTCCTCATCTTTATTCTCCGAATGCAAGGTCATAATCACCATCCATTACATATTCAATCCTTGAACTATCTCTAAATGTACGCGTTTTACCCATTTCTATTATCATTATTTTTTTTTATCAATATAAATATATAGATATATATGAATAAGGTTTCTAGAACTATTCTTACCTCATCCAGTCCCGCTATGAGCCATCGCCTCAATGGTGGAGGGGGGGGGAGGACATCAGAAGCCAACTCCACTGCCAGGGGCATCTCTTCGGGTGGATGGATGTACCCTTCCGGTACATTGGACGCTGAAACATTTGAACAGAAGCAGCACCATATGTGCCTATATAAAGTTTATATTTAAATAAATCAAGTACAATAACAATAAAACAAACAAATATTAAACAAATGAATAGAAGTGCTTATAAACTTATATTATCCAAAAGAATGAAATATCAGGTTTTCTTAATTTTCTCAATTTGCTGAATACATAAATAATAACATTCAATGTAAAAAAAAATGAAGACTCGTCCAATATTCAATTCTATATTTATTGTAATACACCAAAACTAAATAAACATTTTCTACTACACGGGTTCGGTTAAAGAGATATTGGGAACAATGCTGGTGCCTTTTAACATGTTCACTGTAAGATTTCAAAAACCAACAGGAAATGCCTATTCATTTATGTGTATTTCTTAAAAATAAAAGAAAATTTGACTTATTGATTGAAACACATTTTCGGACTTTCAACAAATTCTAGAAAAGTGAGCAAAATTAAACATAACTTTTTTTTATGGTGTTGTCCACAGAAGCAGAGGAAGCGAACTCCACTGCTAGTAAAGCTGCATCCCGCCAACCTGAGAAAATCAGATTAATAACTTTAAATGGGCAAAACTTGAAAAGTATAAACGAATCGATTCATCAGCCTTTTTTGCAATGTGAATATCTAAAATGCCAAAGTTAGCATTAATCTTCTTCTTCTTCTTCTTCTTCTTCTTCTTCTTCTTCTTCTTCTTCTTCTTCTTCTTCTTCTTCTTCTTCTTCTTCTTCTTCTTCTTCTTCTTCTTCTTCTTCATATCCCCTCTTCATTAACATCGTCTTCACCTGTCATAATCTTCAGCTGTCATAATCTTCAGCTGTCATAATCATCCTCTTCGTCACTCCTCATTCATCATCATCATCATCATCATCATCATCATCGTCATCATCATTATCAGCAGTAGCATCATTATCAGCAGCAGCAGCAGCACCAGCTGTCATAATCATCCTCTTTATCATTATCATCATCATCATCATCATCATCATCATCATCATCATCATCATCATCATCATCATCATCATCATCATTTTCAGCAGTATCATCATTATCAACAGTAGTAACAGCAGCAACAGCAGCAGCAGAAGAAGTAGCACCATTATCATCATCAGCAGCACCACCACCACCACCACAACCACCAGTAGCAGAAGCATTCTTGTGTTTCATCCTCATCTTCATCCATATCCTCACCCGCCTCCTCATCTTTATTCTCCGAATGCAAGGTCATAATCACCATCCATTACATATTCAATCCTTGAACTATCTCTAAATGTACGCGTTTTACCCATTTCTATTATCATTATCTTTTTTATCAATATAAATATATAGATATATATGAATAAGGTTTCTAGAACTATTCTTACCTCATCCAGTCCCGCTATGAGCCATCGCCTCAATGGTGGAGGGGGGGGGGGAGGACATCAGAAGCCAACTCCACTGCCAGGGGCATCTCTTCGGGTGGATGGATGTACCCTTCCGGTACATTGGACGCTGAAACATTTGAACAGAAGCAGCACCATATGTGCCTATATAAAGTTTATATTTAAATAAATCAAGTACAATAACAATAAAACAAACAAATATTAAACAAATGAATAGAAGTGCTTATAAACTTATATTATCCAAAAGAATGAAATATCAGGTTTTCTTAATTTTCTCAATTTGCTGAATACATAAATAATAACATTCAATGTAAAAAAAATGAAGACTCGTCCAATATTCAATTCTATATTTATTGTAATACACCAAAACTAAATAAACATTTTCTACTACACGGGTTCGGTTAAAGAGATCTTGGGAACAATGCTGGTGCCTTTTAACATGTTCACTGTAAGATTTCAAAAACCAACAGAAAATGCCTATTCATTTATGTGTATTTCTTAAAAATAAAAGAAAATTTGACTTATTGATTGAAACACATTTTCGGACTTTCAACAAATTCTAGAAAAGTGAGCAAAATTAAACATAACTTTTTTTTATGGTGTTGTCCACAGAAGCAGAGGAAGCGAACTCCACTGCTAGTAAAGCTGCATCCCGCCAACCTGAGAAAATCAGATTAATAACTTTAAATGGGCAAAACTTGAAAAGTATAAACGAATCGATTCATCAGCCTTTTTTGCAATGTGAATATCTAAAATGCCAAAGTTAGCATTAATGTTCTTCTTCTTCTTCTTCTTCTTCTTCTTCTTCTTCTTCTTCTTCTTCTTCTTCTTCTTCTTCTTCTTCTTCTTCTTCACATCCCCTCTTCATTAACATCGTCTTCACCTGTCATAATCTTCAGCTGTCATAATTTTCAGCTGTCATAATCATCCTCTTCATCACTCCTCATTCATCATCATCATCATCATCATCATCATCATCATCATCATCATCATCATCATCATCATTATCAGCAGTAGCATCATTATCAGCAGCAGCAGCAGCAGCTGTCATAATCATCCTCTTTGTCATCATCATCATCATCATCATCATCATCATCATCATCATCATCATCATCATCATCATTTTCAGCAGTTTCATCATTATCAACAGCAGTAACAGCAGCAACAGCAGCAGCAATAGCAGCAGCAGAAGAAGTAGCACCATTATCATCATCAGCAGCAGCACCACCACCACCACAACCACCAGTAGCAGAAGCATTCTTGTGTTTCATCCTCATCTTCATCCATATCCTCACCCGCCTCCTCATCTTTATTCTCCGAATGCAAGGTCATAATCACCATCCATTACATATTCAATCCTTGAACTATCTCTAAATGTACGCGTTTTACCCATTTCTATTATCATTATCTTTTTTATCAATATAAATATATAGATATATATGAATAAGGTTTCTAGAACTATTCTTACCTCATCCAGTCCCGCTATGAGCCATCGCCTCAATGGTGGAGGGGGGGAGGACATCAGAAGCCAACTCCACTGCCAGGGGCATCTCTTCGGGTGGATGGATGTACCCTTCCGGTACATTGGACGCTGAAACATTTGAACAGAAGCAGCACCATATGTGCCTATATAAAGTTTATATTTAAATAAATCAAGTACAATAACAATAAAACAAACAAATATTAAACAAATGAATAGAAGTGCTTATAAACTTATATTATCCAAAAGAATGAAATATCAGGTTTTCTTAATTTTCTCAATTTGCTGAATACATAAATAATAACATTCAATGTAAAAAAAATGAAGACTCGTCCAATATTCAATTCTATATTTATTGTAATACACCAAAACTAAATAAACATTTTCTACTACACGGGTTCGGTTAAAGAGATCTTGGGAACAATGCTGGTGCCTTTTAACATGTTCACTGTAAGATTTCAAAAACCAACAGAAAATGCCTATTCATTTATGTGTATTTCTTAAAAATAAAAGAAAATTTGACTTATTGATTGAAACACATTTTCGGACTTTCAACAAATTCTAGAAAAGTGAGCAAAATTAAACATAACTTTTTTTTATGGTGTTGTCCACAGAAGCAGAGGAAGCGAACTCCACTGCTAGTAAAGCTGCATCCCGCCAACCTGAGAAAATCAGATTAATAACTTTAAATGGGCAAAACTTGAAAAGTATAAACGAATCGATTCATCAGCCTTTTTTGCAATGTGAATATCTAAAATGCCAAAGTTAGCATTAATCTTCTTCTTCTTCTTCTTCTTCTTCTTCTTCTTCTTCTTCTTCTTCTTCTTCTTCTTCTTCTTCTTCTTCTTCTTCTTCTTCTTCTTCTTTACACCCCCTCTTCATTAACATCGTCTTCACCTGTCATAATCTTCAGCTGTCATAATTTTCAGCTGTCATAATCATCCTCTTCATCACTCCTCATTCATCATCATCATCATCATCATCATCATCATCATCATCATCATCATCATCATCATCATTATCAGCAGTAGCATCATTATCAGCAGCAGCAGCAGCAGCTGTCATAATCATCCTCTTTGTCATCATCATCATCATCATCATCATCATCATCATCATCATCATCATCATCATCATCATCATCATTTTCAGCAGTTTCATCATTATCAACAGCAGTAACAGCAGCAACAGCAGCAGCAATAGCAGCAGCAGAAGAAGTAGCACCATTATCATCATCAGCAGCACCACCACCACCACCACAACCACCAGTAGCAGAAGCATTCTTGTGTTTCATCCTCATCTTCATCCATATCCTCACCCGCCTCCTCATCTTTATTCTCCGAATGCAAGGTCATAATCACCATCCATTACATATTCAATCCTTGAACTATCTCTAAATGTACGCGTTTTACCCATTTCTATTATCATTATCTTTTTTATCAATATAAATATATAGATATATATGAATAAGGTTTCTAGAACTATTCTTACCTCATCCAGTCCCGCTATGAGCCATCGCCTCAATGGTGGAGGGGGGAGGACATCAGAAGCCAACTCCACTGCCAGGGGCATCTCCTCGGGTGGATGGATGTACCCTTCCGGTACATTGGACGCTGAAACATTTGAACAGAAGCAGCACCATATGCGCCTATATAAAGTTTATATTTAAATAAATCAAGTACAATAACAATAAAACAAACAAATATTAAACAAATGAATAGAAGTGCTTATAAACTTATATTATCCAAAAGAATGAAATATCAGGTTTTCTTAATTTTCTCAATTTGCTGAATACATAAATAATAACATTCAATGTAAAAAAAATGAAGACTCGTCCAATATTCAATTCTATATTTATTGTAATACACCAAAACTAAATAAACATTTTCTACTACACGGGTTCGGTTAAAGAGATCTTGGGAACAATGCTGGTGCCTTTTAACATGTTCACTGTAAGATTTCAAAAACCAACAGAAAATGCCTATTCATTTATGTGTATTTCTTAAAAATGAAAGAAAATTTGACTTATTGATTGAAACACATTTTCGGACTTTCAACAAATTCTAGAAAAGTGGGCAAAATTAAACATAACTTTTTTATGGTGTTGTTCACAGAAGCAGAGGAAGCGAACTCCACTGCTAGTAAAGCTTCATCCCGCCAACCTGAGAAAATCAGATTAATAACTTTAAATGGGCAAAACTTGAAAAGTATAAACGAATCGATTCATCAGCCTTTTTTGCAATGTGAATATCTAAAATGCCAAAGTTAGCATTAGTCTTCTTCTTCTTCTTCTTCTTCTTCTTCTTCTTCTTCTTCTTCTTCTTCTTCTTCTTCTTCTTCTTCTTCTTCTTCTTCTTCTTCTTCTTCTTCTTCTTCTTCACATCCCCTCTTCATTAACATCGTCTTCACCTGTCATAATCTTCAGCTGTCATAATCTTCAGCTGTCATAATCATCCTCTTCGTCACTCCTCATTCATCATCATCATCATCATCATCATCATCATCATCATCATCATCATCATTATTAGCAGCAGCAGCAGCTGTCATAATCATCCTCTTTGTCATCATCATCATCATCATCATCATCATCATCATCATCATCATCATCATCATCATCATCATCATCATTTTCAGCAGTATCATCATTATCAACAGCAGTAACAGCAGCAACAGCAGCAGCAGAAGAAGTAGCACCATTATCATCATCAGCAGCAGCACCACCACAACCACCAGTAGCAGAAGCATTCTTGTGTTTCATCCTCATCTTCATCCATATCCTCACCCGCCTCCTCATCTTTATTCTCCGAATGCAAGGTCATAATCACCATCCATTACATATTCAATCCTTGAACTATCTCTAAATGTACGCGTTTTACCCATTTCTATTATCATTATCTTTTTTATCAATATAAATATATAGATATATATGAATAAGGTTTCTAGAACTATTCTTACCTCATCCAGTCCCGCTATGAGCCATCGCCTCAATGGTGGAGGGGGGGAGGACATCAGAAGCCAACTCCACTGCCAGGGGCATCTCTTCGGGTGGATGGATGTACCCTTCCGGTACATTGGACGCTGAAACATTTGAACAGAAGCAGCACCATATGTGCCTATATAAAGTTTATATTTAAATAAATCAAGGACAATAACAATAAAACAAACAAATATTAAACAAATGAATAGAAGTGCTTATAAACTTATATTATCCAAAAGAATGAAATATCAGGTTTTCTTAATTTTCTCAATTTGCTGAATACATAAATAATAACATTCAATGTAAAAAAAAATGAAGACTCGTCCAATATTCAATTCTATATTTATTGTAATACACCAAAACTAAATAAACATTTTCTACTACACGGGTTCGGTTAAAGAGATCTTGGGAACAATGCTGGTGCCTTTTAACATGTTCACTGTAAGATTTCAAAAACCAACAGAAAATGCCTATTCATTTATGTGTATTTCTTAAAAATAAAAGAAAATTTGACTTATTGATTGAAACACATTTTCGGACTTTCAACAAATTCTAGAAAAGTGAGCAAAATTAAACATAACTTTTTTTTATGGTGTTGTCCACAGAAGCAGAGGAAGCGAACTCCACTGCTAGTAAAGCTGCATCCCGCCAACCTGAGAAAATCAGATTAATAACTTTAAATGGGCAAAACTTGAAAAGTATAAACGAATCGATTCATCAGCCTTTTTTGCAATGTGAATATCTAAAATGCCAAAGTTAGCATTAATCTTCTTCTTCTTCTTCTTCTTCTTCTTCTTCTTCTTCTTCTTCTTCTTCTTCTTCTTCTTCTTCTTCTTCTTCTTCTTCTTCTTCACATCCCCTCTTCATTAACATCGTCTTCACCTGTCATAATCTTCAGCTGTCATAATCTTCAGCTGTCATAATCATCCTCTTCGTCACTCCTCATTCATCATCATCATCATCATCATCATCATCATCATCATCATCATCATCATCATCATCATCATCATTATCAGCAGTAGCATCATTATCAGCAGCAGCAGCAGCAGCAGCTGTCATAATCATCCTCTTTGTCATCATCATCATCATCATCATCATCATCATCATCATCATCATCATCATCATCATTTTCAGCAGTATCATCATTATCAACAGCAGTAACAGCAGCAACAGCAGCAGCAGAAGAAGTAGCACCATTATCATCATCAGCAGCACCACCACCACCACCACAACCACCAGTAGCAGAAGCATTCTTGTGTTTCATCCTCATCTTCATCCATATCCTCACCCGCCTCCTCATCTTTATTCTCCGAATGCAAGGTCATAATCACCATCCATTACATATTCAATCCTTGAACTATCTCTAAATGTACGCGTTTTACCCATTTCTATTATCATTATCTTTTTTATCAATATAAATATATAGATATATATGAATAAGGTTTCTAGAACTATTCTTACCTCATCCAGTCCCGCTATGAGCCATCGCCTCAATGGTGGAGGGGGGGAGGACATCAGAAGCCAACTCCACTGCCAGGGGCATCTCTTCGGGTGGATGGATGTACCCTTCCGGTACATTGGACGCTGAAACATTTGAACAGAAGCAGCACCATATGTGCCTATATAAAGTTTATATTTAAATAAATCAAGTACAATAACAATAAAACAAACAAATATTAAACAAATGAATAGAAGTGCTTATAAACTTATATTATCCAAAAGAATGAAATATCAGGTTTTCTTAATTTTCTCAATTGGCTGAATACATAAATAATAACATTCAATGTAAAAAAATGAAGACTCGTCCAATATTCAATTCTATATTTATTGTAATACACCAAAACTAAATAAACATTTTCTACTACACGGGTTCGGTTAAAGAGATCTTGGGAACAATGCTGGTGCCTCTTAACATGTTCACTGTAAGATTTCAAAAACCAACAGAAAATGCCTATTCATTTATGTGTATTTCTTAAAAATAAAAGAAAATTTGACTTATTGATTGAAACACATTTTCGGACTTTCAACAAATTCTAGAAAAGTGAGCAAAATTAAACATAACTTTTTTTTATGGTGTTGTCCACAGAAGCAGAGGAAGCGAACTCCACTGCTAGTAAAGCTGCATCCCGCCAACCTGAGAAAATCAGATTAATAACTTTAAATGGGCAAAACTTGAAAAGTATAAACGAATCGATTCATCAGCCTTTTTTGCAATGTGAATATCTAAAATGCCAAAGTTAGCATTAATCTTCTTCTTCTTCTTCTTCTTCTTCTTCTTCTTCTTCTTCTTCTTCTTCTTCTTCTTCTTCTTCTTCTTCTTCTTCACATCCCCTCTTCATTAACATCGTCTTCACCTGTCATAATCTTCAGCTGTCATAATCTTCAGCTGTCATAATCATCCTCTTCGTCACTCCTCATTCATCATCATCATCATCATCATCATCATCATCATCATCATCATCATCATCATCATTATCAGCAGTAGCATCATTATCAGCAGCAGCAGCAGCAGCACCAGCTGTCATAATCATCCTCTTTGTCATCATCATCATCATCATCATCATCATCATCATCATCATCATCATCATCATCATCATCATTTTCAGCAGTATCATCATTATCAACAGCAGTAACAGCAGCAACAGCAGCAGCAGAAGAAGTAGCACCATTATCATCATCAGCAGCACCACCACCACCACCACAACCACCAGTAGCAGAAGCATTCTTGTGTTTCATCCTCATCTTCATCCATATCCTCACCCGCCTCCTCATCTTTATTCTCCGAATGCAAGGTCATAATCACCATCCATTACATATTCAATCCTTGAACTATCTCTAAATGTACGCGTTTTACCCATTTCTATTATCATTATCTTTTTTATCAATATAAATATATAGATATATATGAATAAGGTTTCTAGAACTATTCTTACCTCATCCAGTCCCGCTATGAGCCATCGCCTCAATGGTGGAGGGGGGGGGGAGGACATCAGAAGCCAACTCCACTGCCAGGGGCATCTCTTCGGGTGGATGGATGTACCCTTCCGGTACATTGGACGCTGAAACATTTGAACAGAAGCAGCACCATATGTGCCTATATAAAGTTTATAATTAAATAAATCAAGTACAATAACAATAAAACAAACAAATATTAAACAAATGAATAGAAGTGCTTATAGACTTATATTATCCAAAAGAATGAAATATCAGGTTTTCTTAATTTTCTCAATTTGCTGAATACATAAATAATAACATTCAATGTAAAAAAAATGAAGACTCGTCCAATATTCAATTCTATATTTATTGTAATACACCAAAACTAAATAAACATTTTCTACTACACGGGTTCGGTTAAAGAGATCTTGGGAACAATGCTGGTGCCTTTTAACATGTTCACTGTAAGATTTCAAAAACCAACAGAAAATGCCTATTCATTTATGTGTATTTCTTAAAAATAAAAGAAAATTTGACTTATTGATTGAAACACATTTTCGGACTTTCAACAAATTCTAGAAAAGTGAGCAAAATTAAACATAACTTTTTTTTATGGTGTTGTCCACAGAAGCAGAGGAAGCGAACTCCACTGCTAGTAAAGCTGCATCCCGCCAACCTGAGAAAATCAGATTAATAACTTTAAATGGGCAAAACTTGAAAAGTATAAACGAATCGATTCATCAGCCTTTTTTGCAATGTGAATATCTAAAATGCCAAAGTTAGCATTAATATTCTTCTTCTTCTTCTTCTTCTTCTTCTTCTTCTTCTTCTTCTTCTTCTTCTTCTTCTTCTTCTTCTTCTTCTTCTTCTTCTTCTTCTTCACATCCCCTCTTCATTAACATCGTCTTCACCTGTCATAATCTTCAGCTGTCATAATCTTCAGCTGTCATAATCATCCTCTTCGTCACTCCTCATTCATCATCATCATCATCATCATCATCATCATCATCATCATCATCATCATCATCATCATCATCATCATCATCATTATCAGCAGTAGCATCATTATCAGCAGCAGCAGCAGCAGCACCAGCTGTCATAATCATCCTCTTTGTCATCATCATCATCATCATCATCATCACCATCATCATCATCATCATCATCATCATCATCATCATCATCATTTTCAGCAGTATCATCATTATCAACAGTAGTAACAGCAGCAACAGCAGCAGCAGAAGAAGTAGCACCATTATCATCATCAGCAGCAGCACCACCACCACCACAACCACCAGTAGCAGAAGCATTCTTGTGTTTCATCCCCATCTTCATCCATATCCTCACCCGCCTCCTCATCTTTATTCTCCGAATGCAAGGTCATAATCACCATCCATTACATATTCAATCCTTGAACTATCTCTAAATGTACGCGTTTTACCCATTTCTATTATCATTATCTTTTTTATCAATATAAATATATAGATATATATGAATAAGGTTTCTAGAACTATTCTTACCTCATCCAGTCCCGCTATGAGCCATCGCCTCAATGGTGGAGGGGGGGAGGACATCAGAAGCCAACTCCACTGCCAGGGGCATCTCTTCGGGTGGATGGATGTACCCTTCCGGTACATTGGACGCTGAAACATTTGAACAGAAGCAGCACCATATGTGCCTATATAAAGTTTATATTTAAATAAATCAAGTACAATAACAATAAAACAAACAAATATTAAACAAATGAATAGAAGTGCTTATAAACTTATATTATCCAAAAGAATGAAATATCAGGTTTTCTTAATTTTCTCAATTTGCTGAATACATAAATAATAACATTCAATGTAAGAAAAATGAAGACTCGTCCAATATTCAATTCTATATTTATTGTAATACACCAAAACTAAATAAACATTTTCTACTACACGGGTTCGGTTAAAGAGATCTTGGGAACAATGCTGGTGCCTTTTAACATGTTCACTGTAAGGTTTCAAAAACCAACAGAAAATGCCTATTCATTTATGTGTATTTCTTAAAAATAAAGAAAATTTGACTTATTGATTGAAACACATTTTCGGACTTTCAACAAATTCTAGAAAAGTGAGCAAAATTAAACATAACTTTTTTTATGGTGTTGTCCACAGAAGCAGAGGAAGCGAACTCCACTGCTAGTAAAGCTGCATCCCGCCAACCTGAGAAAATCAGATTAATAACTTTAAATGGGCAAAACTTGAAAAGTATAAACGAATCGATTCATCAGCCTTTTTTGCAATGTGAATATCTAAAATGCCAAAGTTAGCATTAATCTTCTTCTTCTTCTTCTTCTTCTTCTTCTTCTTCTTCTTCTTCTTCTTCTTCTTCTTCTTCTTCTTCTTCTTCTTCTTCTTCTTCTTCTTCTTCTTCTTCTCTTCACATCCCCTCTTCATTAACATCGTCTTCACCTGTCATAATCTTCAGCTGTCATAATCTTCAGCTGTCATAATCATCCTCTTCGTCACTCCTCATTCATCATCATCATCATCATCATCATCATCATCATCATCATCATCATCATCATCATCATCATCATCATCATTATCAGCAGTAGCATCATTATCAGCAGCAGCAGCAGCAGCAGCTGTCATAATCATCCTCTTTGTCATCATCATCATCATCATCATCATCATCATCATCATCATCATCATCATCATCATCATCATCATCATTTTCAGCAGTATCATCATTATCAACAGCAGTAACAGCAGCAACAGCAGCAGCAGAAGAAGTAGCACCATTATCATCAGCAGCAGCAGCACCACCACCACCACAACCACCAGTAGCAAAAGCATTCTTGTGTTTCATCCTCATCTTCATCCATTATCCTCACCCGCCTCCTCATCTTTATTCTCCGAATGCAAGGTCATAATCACCATCCATTACATATTCAATCCTTGAACTATCTCTAAATGTACGCGTTTTACCCATTTCTATTATCATTATCTTTTTTATCAATATAAATATATAGATATATATGAATAAGGTTTCTAGAACTATTCTTACCTCATCCAGTCCCGCTATGAGCCATCGCCTCAATGGTGGAGGGGGGGAGGACATCAGAAGCCAACTCCACTGCCAGGGGACATCTCTTCGGGTGGATGGATGTACCCTTCCGGTACATTGGACGCTGAAACATTTGAACAGAAGCAGCACCATATGTGCCTATATAAAGTTTATATTTAAATAAATCAAGTACAATAACAATAAAACAAACAAATATTAAACAAATGAATAGAAGTGCTTATAAACTTATATTATCCAAAAGAATGAAATATCAGGTTTTCTTAATTTTCTCAATTTGCTGAATACATAAATAATAACATTCAATGTAAAAAAATGAAGACTCGTACAATATTCAATTCTATATTTATTGTAATACACCAAAACTAAATAAACATTTTCTACTACACGGGTTCGGTTAAAGAGATCTTGGGAACAATGCTGGTGCCTTTTAACATGTTCACTGTAAGATTTCAAAAACCAACAGAAAATGCCTATTCATTTATGTGTATTTCTTAAAAATAAAAGAAAATTTGACTTATTGATTGAAACACATTTTCGGACTTTCAACAAATTCTAGAAAAGTGAGCAAAATTAAACATAACTTTTTTTATGGTGTTGTCCACAGAAGCAGAGGAAGCGAACTCCACTGCTAGTAAAGCTGCATCCCGCCAACCTGAGAAAATCAGATTAATAACTTTAAATGGGCAAAACTTGAAAAGTATAAACGAATCGATTCATCAGCCTTTTTTGCAATGTGAATATCTAAAATGCCAAAGTTAGCATTAATCTTCTTCTTCTTCTTCTTCTTCTTCTTCTTCTTCTTCTTCTTCTTCTTCTTCTTCTTCTTCTTCTTCTTCTTCTTCTTCTTCTTCACATACCCTCTTCATTAACATCGTCTTCACCTGTCATAATCTTCAGCTGTCATAATCTTCAGCTGTCATAATCATCCTCTTCGTCACTCCTCATTCATCATCATCATCATCATCATCATCATCATCATCATCATCATTATCAGCAGTAGCATCATTATCAGCAGCAGCAGCAGCAGCAGCTGTCATAATCATCCTCTTTGTCATCATCATCATCATCATCATCATCATCATCATCATCATCATCATCATCATCATCATCATCATCATCATTTTCAGCAGTATCATCATTATCAACAGCAGTAACAGCAGCAACAGCAGCAGCAGAAGAAGTAGCACCATTATCATCATCAGCAGCAGCACCACCACCACCACAACCACCAGTAGCAGAAGCATTCTTGTGTTTCATCCTCATCTTCATCCATTTACTCACCCGCCTCCTCATCTTTATTCTCCGAATGCAAGGTCATAATCACCATCCATTACATATTCAATCCTTGAACTATCTCTAAATGTACGCGTTTTACCCATTTCTATTATCATTATCTTTTTTATCAATATAAATATATAGATATATATGAATAAGGTTTCTAGAACTATTCTTACCTCATCCAGTCCCGCTATGAGCCATCGCCTCAATGGTGGAGGGGGGGGGAGGACATCAGAAGCCAACTCCACTGCCAGGGACATCTCTTCGGGTGGATGGATGTACCCTTCCGGTACATTGGACGCTGAAACATTTGAACAGAAGCAGCACCATATGTGCCTATATAAAGTTTATATTTAAATAAATCAAGTACAATAGCAATAAAACAAACAAATATTAAACAAATGAATAGAAGTGCTTATAAACTTATATTATCCAAAAGAATGAAATATCAGGTTTTCTTAATTTTCTCAATTTGCTGAATACATAAATAATAACATTCAATGTAAAAAAAATGAAGACTCGTCCAATATTCAATTCTATATTTATTGTAATACACCAAAACTAAATAAACATTTTCTACTACACGGGTTCGGTTAAAGAGATCTTGGGAACAATGCTGGTGCCTTTTAACATGTTCACTGTAAGATTTCAAAAACCAACAGAAAATGCCTATTCATTTATGTGTATTTCTTAAAAATAAAAGAAAATTTGACTTATTGATTGAAACACATTTTCGGACTTTCAACAAATTCTAGAAAAGTGAGCAAAATTAAACATAACTTTTTTTATGGTGTTGTCCACATAAGCAGAGGAAGCGAACTCCACTGCTAGTAAAGCTGCATCCCGCCAACCTGAGAAAATCAGATTAATAACTTTAAATGGGCAAAACTTGAAAAGTATAAACGAATCGATTCATCAGCCTTTTTTGCAATGTGAATATCTAAAATGCCAAAGTTAGAATTAATCTTCTTCTTCTTCTTCTTCTTCTTCTTCTTCTTCTTCTTCTTCTTCTTCTTCTTCTTCTTCTTCTTCTTCACATACCCTCTTCATTAACATCGTCTTCACCTGTCATAATCTTCAGCTGTCATAATCTTCAGCTGTCATAATCATCCTCTTCGTCACTCCTCATTCATCATCATCATCATCATCATCATCATCATCATCATCATCATCATCATTATCAGCAGTAGCATCATTATCAGCAGCAGCAGCAGCAGCAGCTGTCATAATCATCCTCTTTGTCATCATCATCATCATCATCATCATCATCATCATCATCATCATCATCATCATCATCATCATCATCATCATCATCATTTTCAGCAGTATCATCATTATCAACAGCAGTAACAGCAGCAACAGCAGCAGCAGAAGAAGTAGCACCATTATCATCATCAGCAGCAGCACCACCACCACCACAACCACCAGTAGCAGAAGCATTCTTGTGTTTCATCCTCATCTTCATCCATATCCTCACCCGCCTCCTCATCTTTATTCTCCGAATGCAAGGTCATAATCACCATCCATTACATATTCAATCCTTGAACTATCTCTAAATGTACGCGTTTTACCCATTTCTATTATCATTATCTTTTTTATCAATATAAATATATAGATATATATGAATAAGGTTTCTAGAACTATTCTTACCTCATCCAGTCCCGCTATGAGCCATCGCCTCAATGGTGGAGGGGGGGGAGGACATCAGAAGCCAACTCCACTGCCAGGGGCATCTCTTCGGGTGGATGGATGTACCCTTCCGGTACATTGGACGCTGAAACATTTGAACAGAAGCAGCACCATATGTGCCTATATAAAGTTTATATTTAAATAAATCAAGTACAATAGCAATAAAACAAACAAATATTAAACAAATGAATAGAAGTGCTTATAAACTTATATTATCCAAAAGAATGAAATATCAGGTTTTCTTAATTTTCTCAATTTGCTGAATACATAAATAATAACATTCAATGTAAAAAAATGAAGACTCGTCCAATATTCAATTCTATATTTATTGTAATACACCAAAACTAAATAAACATTTTCTACTACACGGGTTCGGTTAAAGAGATCTTGGGAACAATGCTGGTGCCTTTTAACATGTTCACTGTAAGATTTCAAAAACCAACAGAAAATGCCTATTCATTTATGTGTATTTCTTAAAAATAAAAGAAAATTTGACTTATTGATTGAAACACATTTTCGGACTTTCAACAAATTCTAGAAAAGTGAGCAAAATTAAACATAACTTTTTTTATGGTGTTGTCCACAGAAGCAGAGGAAGCGAACTCCACTGCTAGTAAAGCTGCATCCCGCCAACCTGAGAAAATCAGATTAATAACTTTAAATGGGCAAAACTTGAAAAGTATAAACGAATCGATTCATCAGCCTTTTTTGCAATGTGAATATCTAAAATGCCAAAGTTAGCTTTAATCTTCTTCTTCTTCTTCTTCTTCTTCTTCTTCTTCTTCTTCTTCTTCTTCTTCTTCTTCTTCTTCTTCTTCTTCTTCTTCCTCTTCACATCCCCTCTTCATTAACATCGTCTTCACCTGTCATAATCTTCAGCTGTCATAATCTTCAGCTGTCATAATCATCCTCTTCGTCACTCCTCATTCATCATCATCATCATCATCATCATCATCATCATCATCATCATCATCATCATCATCATTATCATTATCAGCAGTAGCATCATTATCAGCAGCAGCAGCAGCTGTCATAATCATCCTCTTTGTCATCATCATCATCATCATCATCATCATCATCATCATCATCATCATCATCATCATCATCATCATCATCATCATTTTCAGCAGTATCATCATTATCAACAGCAGTAACAGCAGCAACAGCAGCAGCAGAAGAAGTAGCACCATTATCATCATCAGCAGCAGCATCACCACCACCACAACCACCAGTAGCAGAAGCATTCTTGTGTTTCATCCTCATCTTCATCCATTTACTCACCCGCCTCCTCATCTTTATTCTCCGAATGCAAGGTCATAATCACCATCCATTACATATTCAATCCTTGAACTATCTCTAAATGTACGCGTTTTACCCATTTCTATTATCATTATCTTTTTTATCAATATAAATATATAGATATATATGAATAAGGTTTCTAGAACTATTCTTACCTCATCCAGTCCCGCTATGAGCCATCGCCTCAATGGTGGAGGGAGGAGGACATCAGAAGCCAACTCCACTGCCAGGGGCATCTCTTCGGGTGGATGGATGTACCCTTCCGGTACATTGGACGCTGAAACATTTGAACAGAAGCAGCACCATATGTGCCTATATAAAGTTTATATTTAAATAAATCAAGTACAATAACAATAAAACAAACAAATATTAAACAAATGAATAGAAGTGCTTATAAACTTATATTATCCAAAAGAATGAAATATCAGGTTTTCTTAATTTTCTCAATTTGCTGAATACATAAATAATAACATTCAATGTAAAAAAATGAAGACTCGTCCAATATTCAATTCTATATTTATTGTAATACACCAAAACTAAATAAACATTTTCTACTACACGGGTTCGGTTAAAGAGATCTTGGGAACAATGCTGGTGCCTTTTAACATGTTCACTGTAAGATTTCAAAAACCAACAGAAAATGCCTATTCATTTATGTGTATTTCTTAAAAATAAAAGAAAATTTGACTTATTGATTGAAACACATTTTCGGACTTTCAACAAATTCTAGAAAAGTGAGCAAAATTAAACATAACTTTTTTTATGGTGTTGTCCACAGAAGCAGAGGAAGCGAACTCCACTGCTAGTAAAGCTGCATCCCGCCAACCTGAGAAAATCAGATTAATAACTTTAAATGGGCAAAACTTGAAAAGTATAAACGAATCGATTCATCAGCCTTTTTTGCAATGTGAATATCTAAAATGCCAAAGTTAGAATTAATCTTCTTCTTCTTCTTCTTCTTCTTCTTCTTCTTCTTCTTCTTCTTCTTCTTCTTCTTCTTCTTCTTCTTCTTCTTCTTCTTCCTCTTCACATCCCCTCTTCATTAACATCGTCTTCACCTGTCATAATCTTCAGCTGTCATAATCTTCAGCTGTCATAATCATCCTCTTCGTCACTCCTCATTCATCATCATCATCATCATCATCATCATCATCATCATCATCATCATCATCATCATCATTATCATTATCAGCAGTAGCATCATTATCAGCAGCAGCAGCAGCTGTCATAATCATCCTCTTTGTCATCATCATCATCATCATCATCATCATCATCATCATCATCATCATCATCATCATCATCATCATCATCATCATCATTTTCAGCAGTATCATCATTATCAACAGCAGTAACAGCAGCAACAGCAGCAGCAGAAGAAGTAGCACCATTATCATCATCAGCAGCAGCATCACCACCACCACAACCACCAGTAGCAGAAGCATTCTTGTGTTTCATCCTCATCTTCATCCATTTACTCACCCGCCTCCTCATCTTTATTCTCCGAATGCAAGGTCATAATCACCATCCATTACATATTCAATCCTTGAACTATCTCTAAATGTACGCGTTTTACCCATTTCTATTATCATTATCTTTTTTATCAATATAAATATATAGATATATATGAATAAGGTTTCTAGAACTATTCTTACCTCATCCAGTCCCGCTATGAGCCATCGCCTCAATGGTGGAGGGAGGAGGACATCAGAAGCCAACTCCACTGCCAGGGGCATCTCTTCGGGTGGATGGATGTACCCTTCCGGTACATTGGACGCTGAAACATTTGAACAGAAGCAGCACCATATGTGCCTATATAAAGTTTATATTTAAATAAATCAAGTACAATAACAATAAAACAAACAAATATTAAACAAATGAATAGAAGTGCTTATAAACTTATATTATCCAAAAGAATGAAATATCAGGTTTTCTTAATTTTCTCAATTTGCTGAATACATAAATAATAACATTCAATGTAAAAAAATGAAGACTCGTCCAATATTCAATTCTATATTTATTGTAATACACCAAAACTAAATAAACATTTTCTACTACACGGGTTCGGTTAAAGAGATCTTGGGAACAATGCTGGTGCCTTTTAACATGTTCACTGTAAGATTTCAAAAACCAACAGAAAATGCCTATTCATTTATGTGTATTTCTTAAAAATAAAAGAAAATTTGACTTATTGATTGAAACACATTTTCGGACTTTCAACAAATTCTAGAAAAGTGAGCAAAATTAAACATAACTTTTTTTATGGTGTTGTCCACAGAAGCAGAGGAAGCGAACTCCACTGCTAGTAAAGCTGCATCCCGCCAACCTGAGAAAATCAGATTAATAACTTTAAATGGGCAAAACTTGAAAAGTATAAACGAATCGATTCATCAGCCTTTTTTGCAATGTGAATATCTAAAATGCCAAAGTTAGCATTAATCTTCTTCTTCTTCTTCTTCTTCTTCTTCTTCTTCTTCTTCTTCTTCTTCTTCTTCTTCTTCTTCTTCTTCTTCTTCTTCTTCTTCTTCTTCTTCACATCCCCTCTTCATTAACATCGTCTTCACCTGTCATAATCTTCAGCTGTCATAATCTTCAGCTGTCATAATCATCCTCTTCGTCACTCCTCATTCATTATCGTCATCATCATCATCATCATCATCATCATCATCATCATCATCATCATCATCATCATCATCATCATCATCATTATCAGCAGTAGCATCATTATCAGCAGCAGCAGCAGCAGCAGCTGTCATAATCATCCTCTTTGTCATCATCATCATCATCATCATCATCATCATCATCATCATCATCATCATCATCATCATCATCATCATTTTCAGCAGTATCATCATTATCAACAGCAGTAACAGCAGCAACAGCAGCAGCAGAAGAAGTAGCACCATTATCATCATCAGCATCAGCACCACCACCACCACAACCACCAGTAGCAGAAGCATTCTTGTGTTTCATCCTCATCTTCATCCATATCCTCACCCGCCTCCTCATCTTTATTCTCCGAATGCAAGGTCATAATCACCATCCATTACATATTCAATCCTTGAACTATCTCTAAATGTACGCGTTTTACCCATTTCTATTATCATTATCTTTTTTATCAATATAAATATATAGATATATATGAATAAGGTTTCTAGAACTATTCTTACCTCATCCAGTCCCGCTATGAGCCCTCAATGGTGGAGGGGGGGGGACATCAGAAGCCAACTCCACTGCCAGGGGCATCTCTTCGGGTGGATGGATGTACCCTTCCGGTACATTGGACGCTGAAACATTTGAACAGAAGCAGCACCATATGTGCCTATATAAAGTTTATATTTAAATAAATCAAGTACAATAACAATAAAACAAACAAATATTAAACAAATGAATAGAAGTGCTTATAAACTTATATTATCCAAAAGAATGAAATATCAGGTTTTCTTAATTTTCTAAATTTGCTGAATACATAAATAATAATATTCAATGTAAAAAAATGAAGACTCGTCCAATATTCAATTCTATATTTATTGTAATACACCAAAACTAAATAAACATTTTCTACTACACGGGTTCGGTTAAAGAGATCTTGGGAACAATGCTGGTGCCTTTTAACATGTTCACTGTAAGATTTCAAAAACCAACAGAAAATGCCTATTCATTTATGTGTATTTCTTAAAAATAAAAGAAAATTTGACTTATTGATTGAAACACATTTTCGGACTTTCAACAAATTCTAGAAAAGTGAGCAAAATTAAACATACCTTTTTTTATGGTGTTGTCCACAGAAGCAGAGGAAGCGAACTCCACTGCTAGTAAAGCTGCATCCCGCCAACCTGAGAAAATCAGATTAATAACTTTAAATGGGCAAAACTTGAAAAGTATAAACGAATCGATTCATCAGCCTTTTTTGCAATGTGAATATCTAAAATGCCAAAGTTAGCATTAATCTTCTTCTTCTTCTTCTTCTTCTTCTTCTTCTTCTTCTTCTTCTTCTTCTTCTTCTTCTTCTTCTTCTTCTTCTTCTTCTTCACATACCCTCTTCATTAACATCGTCTTCACCTGTCATAATCTTCAGCTGTCATAATCTTCAGCTGTCATAATCATCCTCTTCGTCACTCCTCATTCATCATCATCATCATCATCATCATCATCATCATCATCATCATCATCATCATCATTATCAGCAGTAGCATCATTATCAGCAGCAGCAGCAGCAGCAGCTGTCATAATCATCCTCTTTGTCATCATCATCATCATCATCATCATCATCATCATCATCATCATCATCATCATTTTCAGCAGTATCATCATTATCAACAGCAGTAACAGCAGCAACAGCAGCAGCAGAAGAAGTAGCACCATTATCATCATCAGCAGCAGCACCACCACCACCACAACCACCAGTAGCAGAAGCATTCTTGTGTTTCATCCTCATCTTCATTCATATCCTCACCCGCCTCCTCATCTTATTCTCCGAATGCAAGGTCATAATCACCATCCATTACATATTCAATCCTTGAACTATCTCTAAATGTACGCGTTTTACCCATTTCTATTATCATTATCTTTTTTATCAATATAAATATATAGATATATATGAATAAGGTTTCTAGAACTATTCTTACCTCATCCAGTCCCGCTATGAGCCATCGCCTCAATGGTGGAGGGGGGGAGGACATCAGAAGCCAACTCCACTGCCAGGGGCATCTCTTCGGGTGGATGGATGTACCCTTCCGGTACATTGGACGCTGAAACATTTGAACAGAAGCAGCACCATATGTGCCTATATAAAGTTTATATTTAAATAAATCAAGTACAATAGCAATAAAACAAACAAATATTAAACAAATGAATAGAAGTGCTTATAAACTTATATTATCCAAAAGAATGAAATATCAGGTTTTCTTAATTTTCTCAATTTGCTGAATACATAAATAATAACATTCAATGTAAAAAAATGAAGACTCGTCCAATATTCAATTCTATATTTATTGTAATACACCAAAACTAAATAAACATTTTCTACTACACGGGTTCGGTTAAAGAGATCTTGGGAACAATGCTGGTGCCTTTTAACATGTTCACTGTAAGATTTCAAAAACCAACAGAAAATGCCTATTCATTTATGTGTATTTCTTAAAAATAAAAGAAAATTTGACTTATTGATTGAAACACATTTTCGGACTTTCAACAAATTCTAGAAAAGTGAGCAAAATTAAACATAACTTTTTTTATGGTGTTGTCCACAGAAGCAGAGGAAGCGAACTCCACTGCTAGTAAAGCTGCATCCCGCCAACCTGAGAAAATCAGATTAATAACTTTAAATGGGCAAAACTTGAAAAGTATAAACGAATCGATTCATCAGCCTTTTTTGCAATGTGAATATCTAAAATGCCAAAGTTAGCATTAATCTTCTTCTTCTTCTTCTTCTTCTTCTTCTTCTTCTTCTTCTTCTTCTTCTTCTTCTTCTTCTTCTTCTTCTTCTTCTTCACATCCCCTCTTCATTAACATCGTCTTCACCTGTCATAATCTTCAGCTGTCATAATCTTCAGCTGTCATAATCATCCT